>NW_026623978.1:104444-110222 GCF_030028575.1 Malurus melanocephalus | reverse complement strand
CACCGGGGCGGGCACCGGCAGCTGGGGCTCCCCGCGGTCGGGCTGTGGCTGTGCCATGGGATGGGGGATCTGAGGAAGCGTCACATGCGACACTCTGTGCTGGGGTGCTGGGGAGCGGTAACCCCCGTTCCCTTGTGGCACCAAACGCCGAGGAAAGTTCTCCTGGGACCCCCCGCCTGGGCTCGTTAAGCYACGGCTCATTAAGAAGTGTGGCTGCTGATAAACAGCCTCACTAACGAGGCGCCAAAGTGTCCCCTGGGCTGGGGGACACTAGCACCCACGGTAGGGTACAGAAGCAGCAGGTGGTGTGGCAAGAGCCCCATGGTAGTGAATCCCACGGACATTGCCACCTGCCAGGACACGCCGGGAAGCCACAGGCAKCATCATGAGCTGGGAGAGGCTCCCCAAATGGGAAGAGCCACAGGGACACCACAGCCCGAGGCACATCCAGGGGACCCCGGTAGCAGCTTTGGCCACAACACCGTGTCCCTGCCGTGCTTGGCTCCTGCRCAGTCACTGCAGAGCAGCACCTCCCTCACACAGCTGGATACGCCCAAACCCGGCAGCCCCTCAGTGCATTGGCCCAAGATCTGCTGACAGCACGGTCCAGGGCGCCCGTAGGCCTTGTTTTGGGGYGGAAGGGGAAGAACAGGCACTGAGTGAGGGACTTTGCTTCCTTTCTCACCAGCACCCATCCCCGGAGCTGCCTGGTCCCTGCCAACTCCACAGCTATCGGGAAGCACCAGCAACATGGGTCGGGATGGACGCTCGATACCCCGGGCTCCAGCAGCCGTGGCATGGCCGGTGGGGATGGTGGGCTCTGGCAGTGCCCAAAGGGTTAAGTGCGGGAAGAGAACGGGCAGCATCACTTCTGCACGACTGCGTTTGTAGAGCAGGGCTTGGCGAGGCAGTGGTACCTTCCAGCAGCCTGTCATGCTGGGCAGATGGATGTCCCCTGGCAGCACTGGCCCCGGGCTCRGCGCCCACCAGCCCTGCACCGGAGGGACCCTGGTGGGACCCTGGCTACCTGGCACGCCGCAGCCACCGGTGAGCTGGGCGGCCGCTCCGCTCCCATCTGCTGCCATAAATCCGGGCTGCGTGCCGCACACTGGCTCCCGCACTGCTGGGGAGCGCCTGGTGCACTGCAGCACGCCCCGGCAGCAGTGGCACGCGGGGACCAGACCCCTGTCTGGACCCCCACACCAATTCCACACGGGAGAGTCCTTCCCGTGGTGCTGGAGAGGCCTGGAGGGCGGCAGGGCCAGAGCTGGGCTCAGCACCCCACATTGGTGGTGTCGGTGGTGAGGAGCGAGGCAATGCGGGATGTCCTCGATGTGGTGACGGCACCGTGCCCTCCGGCACTGGACAACCCCCAGCACAGCCGGGCTCTTTGTTTGGCTTCAGCAGCTTCGTCCTTTTGGCGCATCCGGGGCCCATCGATCACCCGGGGAACAAAAAARTGCCATTGATTTACGAGTCCCCTTCCCGTCACCCCCGCACCACGGGGAGAGGCAAAGGCGCATCGACCGCTACGGCCGGTCCACCCCGACGGACGGAGAGACGGACAGACCGACAGACCGACCGTCCATCCACCCGCGCCCACCGCTCCGCCGCGGGGGAGATGAGGGGCTSAGCGCGGCCCCCCCGTGCCAGCCCTCCCCACGCAGCCAGCGCTGCACAGTCACGGCGCCCAGACGGCCACGCACACGCGCGCTGGCTCGGCAGACAGCGCCTGCGACGCAGCCCACGCACACGGGTGGCACCGAGCCACAGCACAGCCCCCCCGGCCTCGCCTGGCGCAGCCGCAAGGCGCGGGCGCTAACGGCACCGCCGGCACACGGTGTCCCCGGGGCCACCTCCCTGCGTGGGGAATTGGGGCTCCGGAGGGGTGAGGGGGGGAGGGAGAGGGGTGCTCCCCACGTGGATGTCACCGGGCAGCACCGAGGTGACAGGAACAGCCCTCCCCGAGCWCGCCGGGACTCCAGCGGCACCCTACAGGTGCCCCCAACAGCCCCGTCGCTATCGACGGGTGTACAATCCCTGTAATCCCGGCTAAAGCCGGCACCTTCCCGTGTTCCTAACAAGATCAATGAGGTTTCTAATTGGGTTTTAATTAAACCATCAATCTGCAACCGGTGACTCAATTACCAGCCCGGGCAGGAGCAGGTGGCCCCGGCCCTGTTGCACCCCGACACCACAGCCGCTTCTCCCACGGGAACGCCGGGGCTCGCTGCCGGGGCTCGGTGCCGCCCAGCGCCGTGACTCACGGGGCACGGCAAGCTCTGCCCATGGGCACCCGCTCCTGCCAGCGCCGCGGTGAGCACCCGCGGCTGGGTGGGTGGCTGGGGTCTCTGGGTGCCCTGGRAAGCAGCTTGGAGGGCAGAGTTATGGGGTGTGGGGTGGCTGAGCCCCCCTCAGCCAGCCTGGGGACACCAAAGGTGGTGTCGTGGGCGCTGTCCCACAACTGGGCATGGAACTGCTTCTCCTTGGGCACAGCTGCCCAGCACCTCCTGCTGAATGTGCCCGACCCCGCTTGTTGTGGGAGATTCCATCCTCAGCCCTGTGGGGGCCAGCTGATAGGATCGGGGGATCCGGCCAGGGACAGCCCCRGTGTTGGGGTCTGGCTGCTGCAAAGGAGCCCGAGCCCCCCCAGACCTGCTCTGCAGGGCCGTGGTTCCTCCTCTCCTGTGTGATGTGCTCCCCAGGGAGCCTGCTCCAAGCTGGAGCTTTCCAGAGGCGGCTCCAACCCTCTCCAGAGCCCACTCCAACCCTCTCCAGAGCCCACTCCAGCCCTTGCTGCCTGCGACACAGTCTAAGCCAGATAAAAGCCACCTTGAAGAGGTGAGCGTGGCAGCAGGGGAGGCTGCATGAGCTGGGGGGCTGCACACAGGGCCAGGCCGTCCCTGCACATGGGTGGGCTCTGCCCCCACGCCACAGCCGGACACCAACACCCTGTGTACCCCCGTCCTGCAGCACCCCTGCTCTGCCCCCTCCATGGCACCCAGTGCCCTCAGTACAAGCATCTTCACAGTMTGAGCACCCTCAGTCCCCACGCTGGACCAAATGGCAGAGCGTGGCACACCCCAGCRTGATCTGGGGTCCTTCTTGGGGTGCAGCAGTGTTGGGGGTGCTGGCCATGTCGGTGTCCATGAACAGGGACAAAACACTGTCCCCACCTCAGCATCCAGCAGGGAGGGAGCATCCCAGCGTGGCAGGGCCCAGCTCAGCCAGGGGACACCTCAGGAACACCTGGCCTGGCTCTGTGGGTCACCCCAGGGTCACAGGCCCCTCAAGAACCAATGCTGGGCAGACACGACTGTCCTGTACCTTTGTCCCATGCCACCAGGCCTGTTCCTGGCAGGACTGGGGAGTGGCGGGTGGGGACCAGTCAAGGGTCATCCCACACCCCCAGGGCTCGCTGGCTGCCACCAATCTGATGGGACAGACAGACGGGACACACAGCTGGACCCACAGCCAGGCCAAGCAGGAGCAGGATGCGAGGATGCCACCTTCACACCTCCCCTGGGCTTTGCTAAAACCCCCCAAACCCATGGCACGAGGGCTGCTCTGCCAACTTGGTGACCCTTCCTGGGCCCTCTGCCACCCCCAACCRTCCCTTCCATGGCTGGGGGGCTGAGCTAACACCAGCCCCCTGCTTGCCAAGGCACCGTCGGGACCTCGGTGGGTTCCATGGACTGCTCCCGAGGTTGCTCCTCATCCTGTCATCCCGCCGAGGGCAGCAACAGGGCACCCAGGGTCGCATGGCAGGAGACACAATAAATCCGTGAGGTGCCTGGCGCAGCCCCCGAGGAGTGGCCACCGCCAGCAACCCCCTCCTCCCTGGAGAGCCCCGCAGGGCCGCGCTGGGCTTGTTTATGGCTCCGCTTGCAGCAGGGTTGCTGGGATTTGCAGGCTGCGGCCCAGGGAGCCTAATTCCCCCCATAATTTATCTAATCCAGACACTTTGCCGTGCGGCTATAATTGCGTCCGAGCTGCCGCACTGCCTAACAATAAATATCAGCTCCGGAGTCCCTGGGACACGGCTCTGCCGCAGCCGCCCCCACCGCGCCGCCCATGCCCTGAGCCGGACGCTCACGGCCGCGCCAGACACGCCTGCGCAGGGGGTGCGGGCGTCTGGCTGCGACACCCCCGGCTTGGCACGGCCCGGGTGCCACCGGCACCCCCTCCACCCTGTCCCTCGAGAGGTGCCAGGGCAACGGCGGGTCACGGCGGCCACGGGGTGGGGACCCTCGGTTGTGGCAGGACAAGGGCGGGGGTTGGTGCCACCCGCGACGTCGTGGCAATGTCACGGTGTGGGGACGAAGCTGGGGGTGAGGGAGGTCCGGCCGGAGCAGGGGAGGGGTGCGGAGGGATGCTGAGCGTGGCGGGGCGAGCACGGCACCTCGCCATTGTGCTGCGCCTCGGCATGTCGCACACACGCACGATTTATGGGGCCCGAGCTTCCGCCTGGCGACACAATCTCAATGGCAGGGGAGGGGGCTGCCAGGGGCTGCTCCCGCCCTGCACAAAGGGGCGCAGGGTGGGGGGGACCCAGGGGAGCCCCCGCACCGGCCGGCGCCAGGGGATGCTCAGGGCTGGACGCACGTCCCCGCCACACCCCTGGGCGCTCGAGGGATGGAGAGGTGGGCGATGGCAGCGGGCGCAGATCCCCGTGGAGGGGTCCACGGACGCACCACAGGCACGCAGCCCGCCCTTCCCGCGAGGGTCCAGCCCAGACAGTCCCCAGGGCACATCCGCTCTCAGGTGTGGGAGCAGGGCAGGGACAGGGGCAGCCCCGGCGCAGGGTGTGAGGGAGGGGCTGTGCGTCCACAGCCACCGACCCCCGGCTGCGATGCTCCCGCTGGCCGTTCCCACCCTCTGCTCTCACCCCCACCACCGCCCCCGCAGCCCCGGGAGCCACCGCTGCCGCCCCGGGGGTGTCACTGCCGCCGGTCCGAGGCGGCGGGGGGCGGCGGGCACCTGTCGGGCCCCCCCGCCTCCGCCGCGCCGCCGGTGCTGCTCCCGCACCCAGACATGCGGGGGGCGCGACTGGCGGGGGGAGCGGGACCCCTGCCCGCCCCGGCGCTCCGGCAGGGGGATGCCTGGGGGAGCCAGACCCTCCCCGCTGTCCCCAGTGGGTCAGCACTGGCGGGGGGGCTCTGCCCCCGGTGCCCACGACCCGGGGAGCGCCCGCACCGGGAGCCGCCGAGCCCCGCCCGGCAGCGCGGCCACGGGGACGCGAATCGGCCGGGCGGCTGCCCCCCTCTCGCCGCAGCGATCGCCTCCTCCACGGGCAGTGCGAGGGGCACCGGGGGCACCGGCACCCGGGGSTCGGCAGCCCCGCCCGCAGGAGGGCGCCGCGTGGAGACCGGCACCGGGGGTCCCGCAGTCCCGGTGTCGCCCGCCGCCCCCCGCGCATCCTTCAGCGCGATCCCCACCGCGTCCCCGCCGCGTCCTTCCCGGCGGCGCCCCCCGCCCCGCGTGGCCCCGGGGATAACCCCCCCCTCCCCACCCGCCTCCCGGTGCGGGTCCCGGCGCCCCCGCCCGCACTCACTGCGGGTTGGAGCTGTTCCAGTGCACGGCGTGCCGGTTGCCCAGAGCCCCCGGCGGCCCCCGGCCCGGTAGCAGCAGCAGCAGCGGGAGCAGGGGCAGGAGCCCAGCCGCCATCCTGCCGCCGCCCGAGCCCGCCGCGATCCCGGGGAATGGAGGGAGAACCGAGCCCGAGCCGCCCGCGCCCCGCGGCCCCGGCGCCCAGCTCCGCCCCGCGCGCTCCCGCCG
>NW_026623978.1:91082-104280 GCF_030028575.1 Malurus melanocephalus | reverse complement strand
GGGTGGGGGCACCTTTGCCAGGTCCTGCTGACACTGGGGTGTCACCGGGACCCCCGTGGGTGGGGACACGTGTGTCACGTTCCACTGACATTGGGGTCTCACTGGGACCCCTGGGGGTGGGGGAACTCGTGCCTGTCCCACCGGGATCGGTGCCACCGCGATCTCAGCAGGACAGCCACTGGTGGGGGCATCGGAGCCAGGTCCCACCGATCTTGGGGTCCCCCTGGCTGGGCCCCTGTGGGTCCGTGCTGCTGAGGGAGCTGTGGGTGSGGGGCTCAGGACCCCGGAGGGTCCTCAGGCTGCTGCTGCCGYTGCCATGGGGGTCACACGTATTCACAGAAGGGTTTGGCCGCCCTGGAGGCACGGGAGTGGGTGGAAGGGTGTGTGCCCGTGTGCCAGGACMGAGGAACACAGACACAGCATCCGGCTCTGCCGCCTGCCCCGACCTCCCTCAGGAGCCAGCACTTGGCCAAGCGCCCACTCACACGGCCAGGCCCTTACTCTYCTCACACCCTAAGTGGTGTGGAAGTCCCTGGAGGGAGCCACGGCGGTTGTGGGTGCTCCCCTGGGTGCTGCTCCCCGCCGTCCATGTGCGGGCTGAGCTGGGTGCCAGCTCCCAGCGCCCGTCCCCGGCGAGATCCCTTAGCAACTGCCGTGCAGCACCGCCCGGCAGAGCCGAGTGCCAGGTGCTGGGCACCCCAGCACACGTGTTCACACACGAGCACGGCTCGCACCGGCGCGGGCACACGCAGCTCGCCGGGCACACGCAGCTCAGCCCCGGCTCCCAACGCGGGGCCGCGCCGGTTTGCGTGCGCGTCACCAGCGCCGGCCCGGCGGCCTCTGCTCCGGCAGTGCATCACCTGGAGCTTTGGCAGCCTGAGGAGCTTGTGAATGAAACCAGGAGGCTCCCGAAACCGTGGCTGGGCTTGCTGAGCCGGCCYGGGCTGCTCCTGCCAGGAGCTATCTCGCTGGCGTGGTGAGCGTGGCCAGGGTGGTGCGGTGCCGAATGTCACATTCCCAAGTCYCCACCGGGCCTTGCGGCTTCCTGGGCAGTGTAGATGTCCCAGTGCTGAGTGCTGGGGGTTCTCCCCGCTCCCCAAAGCTTTGGGAGGAGCTCAGAGCGAGGAAAGAGTCACCCCCTCTCTTCTCAGGCTCCCTTTGGCCATGTGGATGCTGCCCCAGCCCGTGCAATGGGACAAAGATGATGTGGGCAGGGCTCCCGTTCCCACTCAGCACTGTGGGACACCCAGAGCCGCGATGCCCATGCCCCAGCCTCCAGCCCCCATCCATGCTGGGGGCACTGGGAGCCCAAGCCCTGCCGGAGCCCTGCCGGGAAGGGGGAGGGGGCCAGCGGAAAGGCCCGGAGGACCAAAAAAGCCTCTATTAATTATTCATCCGAAGAAGTGAAGTGAAGAAAACACAACACGTGGAAAAGGGCTCCGGCTGCCTGGGGGTGGGAGCGGGGGAGTGCCGGGGGGGCACTCAGAGGCCGGGGGCACTCAGGTACCGGGGCGCGGTGGCARCGGCAGCGGTGGCATCCCCGGGTACCGCGCACCTCTGGGAGGACCCGCAGCACCGCGCTGCCACCATGGAAACGCCTTGGCTCGGCAAACCCATGGCAACACCCACCTCCACATGGAAACCCCCCCGCTCATGGCAACGCACGCACCGCCGTCAGCGCCCGCACAGCGCCGAGCTCACCGCGGGGGTCCCCCCCACCCCCCTGTGCGGGGCCACGGAGGGACACACCGAGCGCTCCGGTGGGGGACGAAGGGACCCGGGTGGCAAAACACAGCCCCAGAGCACCATGGTGTGCGCTCACGTGCAGGTGTCAGCACCCACCGGGAATTTCTCCCGGAACCTGGCACACGGAGGGGGKTTTGCCACAATGGGATATGGGGTCTGCGGTGGGATGGCTGCGGGGACACGGCCAGGTGGCTTCGCTCTCAGGAGGACTTGAGACACCTCGAGCTGCCTGGGAGAGCTGGGGCACGGAGCAGCTCTGGTTCCTCACTCTTTCCATGCCCTTGTCTCCTCCACCCTGTGCCTGGCACACCTTTTGGCGTCAAAGCGGTGGGGAAAGCCTCCCACCTGCCATCCACGAGCACCAGGGGGCTGGAGCTCTTGCCCGGCGGGGCAGGGCACCCGCTTTGCCCGCCTCGGTTAATATTTAACCGCGGCTTCCTGTGACAGAATGTCGCAACCGCAGAGCAGAGCCGGCATTCAATAAATCATCGCGCCGGGCTGGGAGCTGGGCTGGGGGAGTGTGGGGGGGGGGGCAGCGCCCAGCCGAGCGAGAGGGGGGAGCCGATAAATAATTCATTAAATAAATAAACATGGCGAGAGAGCGGGGAGGAGGCAAGGAGTGTAACCAAGAAAGGGCTCGGTGAACGCGGGCATGAAATATTCACCAGCCACACCTACCAGGCCCCAACGCGCTGAGCTCAGGGCTCCCGAGCCGCCCGCGGGAGCCAGGTGCCGGCACGTGTCCAGCCAGACACGGCAAGAACACGCCAAAGGCATGCAGGGCGGATGGCTGGGCTCGGGGAGCAGGGAGCTGGCAGTGCTGTGGCATGGCCATGTGGAGATGAACCGTCCTGGCTCCTGCCAGCTCCTCCTGGCAGCGTTTGGGGCAGCCCCTCGCAGCCTCACGCTGGTGTTTTGGGGCTGTCCTGCCAGGCTGGCGTGYCTGGGACACACCCAGGACAAACCGTGTGCCCACCCGGCCCCGCTCATCTCTGCCCTTTCCCTTTTTAGTCGTTAAATTTGAATGAAGCCTCACGGATGGTTGCGCTGCGCCAGCGCCTTGACGAGCACCGGGCGAGCATCGCCTCGGGGAGGGCACAGGATCTGAACTTTCCCGTTTCCCAGGGAGAGAAGGGGCAAGCCCCAGCTCTGGAGGAACCCTGGGGAAAATCCTGAGGCTGGGCTTGGACTGCTGGCAGCGTGGGCACAGGGGAGGTGAGGATGGGTGGCAGTGCCACCAGTCGCCACACCCACTCCCTGCTGAGCCACAGGTCCAGGCAGAGCAGCCTCTCACCAGAGGTGAGCCCTAATGCGCAGCGGGACACGGGGACGATTCGTTAATTAGCACCTCAGCGGCCTGAGCTAATTGATGCCGAGCTGGACGCAGTGGGCTCGCAGAGGAGGAGGTTTAGTGCCACCGCAGCCCCGGCCACCAGTGAGGGAGCAGCGGTGCCAGGCGGCAGCGCCGGGGCCGTCAGAGGAAATCAGCTTCCTCGTGGAGCCGCTGGATGAAGCCGTGCGTGGTTCCCAGCCTCGCTGCCCTCCCACCCCGGCGCTGCCCGGCGGGAGGAAGCTGCAGGGTTCCTGCCCTGGGCGCCAGACGCCCGCTGGCCGGAACCCTGGCTCCAGCAGGCTCTGCTGTGCCAAATCTCACCCGCCCTGGCTGTGTGGGCACGCAGAGGTGGCGGGTGGGAGGTGCGAGCCACCAGCTCCTCGTGGCTCCCACGGCCAGCAGCCACGGTGCCCATGTCCCGGGTGACCCCAGGTAGAACCGGGTCACCACGCGGTGCGGCTTAGCCAAACATTCTCCCGCTCTAGCCCACCCTGGGTGCTGGACTGGTGTCCCGTCTGTCCCCTGTGCCACATCCCGTGTCCCRGCAGCCCACACGCCGGCAGCGGAGGTTACCTGGCAGGAAGCGCCTGAGTCAGCAGCCGGCACCGGGTGACTCAGCCGGCTCCTCTCCTCTCCTCCCGCATGGCAAACCTCCCTYCTGGCCTCAAGATCACTCCAAGATCATCCACCGGTGGCAGCCCCGGCCTCGCTCCGAGCCCCTGCTGCTCCGACATGGCCACAGCACAGATGTGGGAGGCTTGGGCGGGGCAGCCACAGCTCCTYGGGGAAGGGACAAGGACACAGAGATGGGTCTGTGGCTGCCAGCCCCAGCACTTGGTTCCCCACTGGCCCTGGAACATGCTCTGCTCATCCTGGCCGTGCCATCCCGGTGTCCCCTGTGAAGTGTCTGGTTGTGTCRAAGTGACGTTAATCTGATGAAGGGGTGACAAGCAGCATCGATGTCCTGTTCCCACCGTGCACAGAACACACCACAATCAGCATCTGGGAGCACTGGCAGAGGCGGCAGTGAAACGGGGGGTGCCAGGCTGGAGGTGCCAGGGACAGATCCACAATGTGCTGTGTCCCAGGTTGTCCCCGTTCTCCTGCCCTGACCCTTCAAGTGATGGTGCCAGGGAACCCATAGCCCAGTAAGGCTGGGGATGGGAATAGGTGTCTTAGGAAACACAGGAGTCATCCTCAGAACCCCAAGCTGGCGCTGAGCTTGGCAGGGTGGGGATGCTCTGTCTCTGCCCCAGCACTGGGGGCATCACCCACTTTCCCCTTGGAAGCATCACATCATCTCATCCCATCCCGGGATGACACAGGTGACCATCCTCAGGGAGAGGGACAGGTGACACAGCGTCCCTGCCGTGCTGTGCCCTCCTTGGTGCCGGGCAGAAGCGCTGAAGAGCTGGGGGGAAAGGGGGGACCAGGGCTAAGTGTGCAGGCGCAGGAGATTTCAGGGCCTGAAATATTCATCAGGGCTGATGCTGCGCCTGCCGTCACGCCGGCCGCGAGCGATGGCACGGTGGGGCTTCAATAATACATCGCTAGGAAGAGCTCACAAGAGGGGCTGGGGGCACAGAGAAAATGCGGGGGTCTTTCCACTGTGCTGCTGGCCAGTGCTGGGAGCTGGGTGCTGGACAGGGGACAGAGCAGGAGGTGCTGGTGGCACCGCCAGGATCAGCCAGGAGAGCACCAAGAGGTGCTGGAGGGTGTGGGGTGCCCTGTGCTGCCACCCAAGCGCCACTCTGGGTGGGTGCAGTGTTCCTGCAGCTGGCAGTGGGTTCCAGTTGCTCCATCTGGGCTGGGTGGGTGTCCCACATGGCCCTGTGTCCCCCCGTGTCACTGTGGCAGCCACTTTGTGCTCCTGTGCTCAATAATTCAGTGCATCGATCTGCCTGTGCTGCACTTGCCTCTGGCCATGGGCTGGCCACACCTGCCAGCCCTCCTGCCAGCTGCTGRGGCTGGCCTGGCCTGTCCCTGTCACCAGGCTGGGACCGCAGGGACCCAGGGAACTGCCCAGGGCAGAGCAGGGAACGCCAGTGCCAGGTSAAGCAGCACCAGGCTCTGGAACAGCTAACGAGCTCTTTGCCAGGGAAGCTCATGAGGAGCCTGAGGATCACAGGAGCACTGGGCAGATCGGTGRATGTGGGGAGCGGAGCCTGAGACACTCCAGAGCTCCATCTCCACCATCCCCACAGCATTCTCCCACTGGACACGTACCCAGAGAGGCCACACGGTGGCACAGATGGTGTGAGCCTGGTGACACCCTGGCACAGCGTCCACTCTGGCACCCTTGGGAGTGGGCACCTACCCCAGCCTCTGCCCTCGCTGTCCGGCTGCCCTGGGGACAGGGACACAGTGTGCTGGGACGGTCACCTGTGTCATTTGCACCTACCTATTGAAGTCCTAATCATTGTCCCCAGGGATTGTCCCAGCACAGGGACCCCGCAGACCCTCAGTCCGCAGCAGATCCAAGCAGCGCTGGCAGCAAGGGCAGCTCCTGCCCATCCCTGCTCTGGCACAGCAGGGTTGTTGTCCGGCAGGATTACATCAGACCGGGGCTGCCCTCCAGCACGTGCAAGGACAGATGGACACARGCACGGACAAACAGCCACCCTGGCCCAGAACCGTGGGGGTTCCCATCCCAGAACCGTGATGGCACAGGCAGCACCTGTGTGCGCACACCCACCCGTGCCAGGCTGTCTCACACCCCACTGACCCTTCCTGCCGCACTGGCTGCCACTCTGGACCCTGCAGTGGACACAAACATCAGTGTCCGCTGCTCCCACCTGGAATCCGGGACTGACCAGCTGCTCGCCCAGCCCCTCGGGATGCGGGTGGGATGCGGCAGCCCCCGCCTGTGCCGCACCAGCCCGATGCCCGCGCCCTCATTGCTATGGCAGGAGCGGGCTCGGTGCGTGCGGCTCCGGTTAATTAACCGGCGCGGGCCGGCTCCCTCCAAGCCCCCGCTGAGTGTTTTGCTAAATTATAACCTTGACGATGCGCATCATCAGGCGGCTGCTCGGGGAACAGCCGCTGCGGCCCCCGCACCCTGAGTGCTGTGCACTGGCGTGGTGGTGCGGAGCTGCCCGGCCGCCGTGGAACCACACACCGGGGTGGCGTCACCAAGAGGTGGCATCACAAAGAGGTGGCATCACAAAGAGGTGGCATCACAAAGAGGTGGCATTCCTCAGAGTGCCCGTGACCGCCGGGTAATGAGGGAGCTGCTCCAAGGTGGGTGATGGGCTTTGAGGTGTGGCCCCCAGGGTCCTGGGGAGCCTGCGGCCAGTGCGTGCTGTCCAGTCCGCTGTGCCCAATGCCTGGCACCCCCAGTGCCCTGCTCCTCAGGGCTCAGCGTGCGTGTCCCCTCAGCACACGTGTCCCCTCGGCATGTCGAGCCAGTGGCCCCGTTTCCATGGTGACACGGAGCCATTTCCCATCTCCGGGATGCTCTCGACAGCTCTTGGATGGGCGCTGCCGCCGTTGCCCTTCGCCCATGGGAAGCAGGCAGGGATGGGCCCCACCGCCCTGGGGGTTCATGCACCCTTTCAGCTCTCGGGGCGGGTCACCATGTCACACGTCCCCTGTGTGTCCTGGGGCTGCCCCGGGACGGCTGCAGTGCCTGACCTCATCCTCACCCCGGGGTTGTGAGGGGTGTTTGGGGCACACTGAAGCTCTGTCCCGGCAGAGTTGGGWGGGGGGACCCCGGCAGCGTGGCTGGGGGAGGGATCTGGTGCCAGGAGTGGAAGGTGCTGGGAGCACCACGGAGCTCAGGGAYTGTGCCCAGGCTCATCCCGGTGCCWCGGTGCATCCACGGTGTCTGTCCTAACAGCGAGCCAGGGCATGGGGTGCGCATGGCTATGCTGTGCCCTCCCCTCGTTGCCCACCGCAGCTCCCAGCCCCTGGCACGGCACGGCTCTTTATCCTGCTCTCCATCTCGGCACTGACTATTTCCATTTCCCATCACTCGCTATTCCAGGTGATAAATTTTTTCCTTCCCGATTTCAGAAGGTTTAACTCCCACCCAGCCGACATCCTCACCCCACGCTCCTCCCCACGGCACCCCAGCACCCCGGCTGGTGTGGGTGGCGTYGGTGGGGGGATGATGAGGGGGCCCCGAGGCAGGGGGATGGCGAGACAGAAGGGATGGGCTAATGGAGCCCATTCCTTGAATAGATTCAATTTCTGCCGCGGCGGCTGCGGGGTGCGGAGCCATCAATTGGATTCAGGGGACGGGGAATCTGATTTGGAGCGGCCGCGCCATCAATTAGCCGTTATTGATGGCATTGCTCATTGGAAGTCGATGGGATTTGAAGCCGGTGGCAGCTCYCGCATACCAAACAACGCCGGCTCAAGGACGGGGCCCCGCTGCGCCCRGACCCAGCACCCACCCCCGGGGACCCCTTGGCCTCACCTGTGAATCCCTGGGGGTTTGGGGAAGGGGTGGTGCAATGGGCAGCCCCCCCGGAATCCCTGCCTGGGTTCCCACAAGGCAGAGCCCACCAGCAGCCCTGCACGGGGGTCCTGTAGGGTGCAGTTGTTCCCGAGGATCTTTGTTTGGGGCTCCTTTGGGGGTTGACCCCACCCAGCATCTCTGCATGGGGATCTCAAAGGGCACAGCACCCCAGAATCCCTTCATGGGGGTCCTAAAGGGCACAGCACCCCAGAATCCCTTCATGGGGGTCCTAAAGGGCACAGCACCCCAGAATCCCTTCATGGGGATCTCAAAGGGCACAGCACCCCAGAATCCCTTCATGGGGGTCCTAAAGGGCGCATCCCTGTACGTGGATACCACAGGGCATTGTCATCGCCTGGAATCCCTGCCAGGGGGTCCCGCAGGGCACACAGCCCCAAATCATCCCTGTAGGGGGGTCGCACAGAGCGCACAGCCCCTAATCATCCCTGCACGGGGATTCCATAAGTTACCATCACCCATGACATCCCCACACGCTGGTCCTGGTGGCACCATTGCACTCCAGCATCCCCACAGCTGGGTTGCCCCACCCAGCATCCCACATGAGAGTCCATTGGGTATGATGTCCCCCAGATGGACATTCCCCCAGGGGASGGTCTCATCCCCTCCTGGGGGGGTTCCACAAGAAATGCCCCCCTCTGCACTGAGCAGCCTCTGTGCCCCCCATGGGTGCGGGGTACTCCTCTCTGTGGGGCTGGGGTGAAGGACGGGGTACAGGGTGGGGGGCAGGATGGGGTGCAGGGTGCAGTGGGGGCAGGGCAGGCAGCGGAGCGGGGGGAGGGGAGCGGCACGGTCGATGCTTTCGCTCAGCCTCTTGCCAAGCAGCTTCTTTCTCCCAGAAGCCATAAAACCTGTCTGACGTGCCCGGCACCACTGCGGCAGGCGGCCGGCAACGCCTGCGCGGCGAGGGGCTGGGGGGCCCCGCTGCSGGCAGCCCCGGGGGGAGTTCAGCCCCTCTTGAGCCCCCCAGGAGGACAAATGGGGGGCCGCACTCAAAGGATGGGGGGCCAAGAGCCTCAGGGAACTGTCCCGCCAGTTGATCATAAGCCTGGGGTGTGTGGCTGCACCAGAGCCGTGACTCCGACAGGGATCCGGTTGTGCCATGGGATCTGCCCCCCGCTGGGGAAGGGGGGAAACCCTACAGCTCCCCACAGCCCCGGACTTCGGRGGTGCATCTCATGGGGTGCACAGCAGAGGGACARATGGACGACAGAYGGACAGATRGAYGSACAGCAGCTGCTCTGTGGGCACSCCAACCACACCCKAGGGTGGTAAGATGGACCAGGGTGYCTCGCTGGGGGCAGTGATCCCCAGGCCCACCGCCCCCTCGCCTCCTGTCCCAGCGCTCATCCCACCATCGGGTGTTAATTACTGGCAGCTCATCTGTAATTAAAGCTCTCCGGTGACAGGAGCTGACGACTCAATACCRAACTGCTGCAATTAAGCCCTCGGCCATGGAGGGAGCGAGGGACTGGGGGGCAGCCGCCCTGGCACCGGCGCAGGGACGGGGGGCACGGGCAGGGAGACCCGCGGGGTGGCCGCACAGCCGGGGCGCAGCGATCTTGCAAATACTGTATTGCTCAGTCACTACCGGGGGTTAAAACCAAACGGAGGGCACGGAGGAAGGCGTCTTCCCAGAAGACAGATCAGCGTGTCCTCGCCGGAGGAGGACACGGCAGCGGCAGGTGCCGCCATCGGTGCTGCCGCCCCGCTCCGGGGCTGGGGGTCCCTTGGCCCCCAGGGGCGGGGGGTCCGTGGGGGAAGGCACGACATGAGGCGATGGCCGTGGGGCAGAGCAGGCRTTCGCTGAGCGGACCCCAGCGCCGGGGCAGGAGGCCGGCGGGGCGCTGCCGGGGCGCGGCGATCCCGGCGGGCGGCGATGCTGACTCGCGGCAATCCCGACGTGCGGCGATGCCGGCAGCAAGCGGTGGCCCTGGGAGGGAGAGAACCCCGTCTAGGGATGCTGCAGGGCAACCGGGGGATGCCCGCCCACCTCCCCGGAGCCCCCGCTACGTCCTCACCTTCCAGCCCGGAGCTCCCGGCCCCAGCTCGTCTTTGCGGAGGTCCGGCAGGCGGGTCATGGCCTGGGGCTGCCTCACGGGCTCGGGGGGGTTGGCTGTGAGGAAGAGCCTGGAAGCGGCGTTGGGGCAGAGGAGCCCATCCCCCCGCCACGGGCAGCGCCGGGGTCAGACCCAGAGCAGGGCCAGGAGCAGGAGCGCCAGGCACGGGGGGCAGGGCTGCGATGGCACCGCGGTGCCCCGGGCAGGCACTACATCTGCCGRGACAGAAGCAGAGGTCAGAGCGAGCCGATCCCCGGCTTCCCCACCGCTCTCCGGTCGCCCCGTACTCACCCTCGGGGCCCCCGCGCCCTCGGGGCTGCGAATTGGGCACCTCTGTCACCGGCTCTGGCGCTGAAAAAAAACCCCACCGCTGTCAGGGATCGGCTCCCCGAGGCTCCGGTAGCCCGCAGTGGGGACCGGTCTGCCCCGGGGGAGGGGGAGCCCCTGCGTTTTGGGGCACAGCCCCACCAGCCGGACTCACTGGTGCCTCGGCAGCAGACGGTGACGCGCAGCTTCAGGCATCGCCCGGCGCTCTCGGGGCTGGGGACGGCTGGGCAGGGGGGGGTTCAGCGGGGACCCTCCGGTCCGGCCCCCCCGGGACCCCCCGACGGCGGCTCAGAGCGGGCCGGGGGCGCCCCCTCCTGGCGGAACGCGGGGACGGCGCCCCCACCCCGGAGCACCCAAAGCCCACCCTGCACCCCGAACCGGGAGCACCCCGACACCTCGTGTCCCCACCTCGGCGTATCCAGACCCCCTCTGCACCCCCAGACCCTCCCGCAGCCAACCTTCCCATGCACCCCCCACCCAGAGCATCCAGACCCCACCCGTGCACCCTGATCCCCTTTGTCCCACTCCAGGAGCATCCAGAAACCTCTTTAACCCCTCCAGARGCATCCAGAACCTCTCTGAACCCCGCATTCCCCGTGAATCCCCCACCCCAGGACATCAGACACCCCTTGCACCCCGCGCCYCCCGTGAATTCCCCACCCCAGGACATCCAGACCCCCTGCATCCCCACCTCGCATGCCCCCACCCTTGGGACATCCAGAGCCCACTGCACCTCAACGCTGGCATTATCCAGACCCGCCGTGTTCCCCTTAACCCCGGTGATATCCTAGGTGCGCCCTGACCCCCTCATGTGCCCTAAACCCGGTCCCACGGGGACCCCGATGAGACCTAACTCTGGGGAGCTGCACCCCAAACCCCTGACATGTTCTGACCCTGAGGACCGCACCTAGTGCCCCCAACGCGCCCTGACCCCGGTGCAGCCCCGCAGCACCCCGAGGGCACTCACAGATGTAGTAGTAGGTCTCCCCCGGCTGGAACTCGAAGCCGAGTGAGAAGGGGGTGAAACGCTGGATCTTCTCGGAGAAGCGGACGGGCCCGAAAGGCGCTCGGGGCCGGTTGCACTCCCAGCGCTTGAAGGCGCCGGGGGTCTCGTAGCAGCCGCGATAGCCCTCCCGGTCCACCATGAAGAGCGTGAAGGTCTCTGCCCGGCCGGCGGGCACCGCCCCCTCGTAGTGCGGGCAGTAGATGTCCAGGTAGTCATTGATGGCCACCTGGATGGAGTAATCGTCCCGCAGGAACCTGCCGGGCAGGACGAGCCGGGAAGCCGGGGGTCCCGTCGGGGAGGGGTCCCCAGCGGAGCGGGGAGCAGGGCTTTTCCCAAACCCAGCGACCGGACACCTCCCGCGCCACGCATCCAGGCATCAGCTCGGATTAGCCGCAGGCCGCTGGAGCTGAATGGGCTCGGCCACCGCGGCCGGGGGGGTGGTAGAGCCACGCTGGCCAGGCACAAAGCCCCTCGCCCCAGGCACCCGCCTCGCCGCTGATCGGACATGACACGCCGCTCGGGGGGCCGTGCGGAGGGACGCGCCCGTGCCGGCACGGTGCTGGCAGGGGGTGGCGGCCGGGGCACGGGGGGCACGGGGTGGGCTCCGGTGGAGGGGCAGGAGGGGATGGGGCCCAACCCAGCTGCTGGAGCAGCGGTGGGGATGCCGTGARCTCACGGCTGTGCCAACAGCACGTGTGGCCAGGCCAGGTCGGAGCAGGTCTGTGGGCACACACGCKTGCACACGCATGTATAAGTGCATGTATGTGCACACGCTTGGTCCTGAGTGTCTGAGACACGCGACGGAAAAGAGGGGCTGGCACGGAGACTTCAGCCCCCGTGTTGGCCCCAATGCAGAGTCCCCGCAGAGAGCAGAGCATTCATTACCGGGATGGCAGCRCTGGAAACAGGGGGGCTGGAGCCCCTGGCCCCCCACCCAGGCCGGGGGCTCCTCGAGGGCAGGATGGAGCACAGACTCTGCTGACTCAGAGCATCCCACGGGCGACGCCGCCTGAGACGGGCCTGGGCAGGGCCAAGGGCTGGGGGGACGAAGCCCTGCCTGACCCAGCAGAGGGGCACAGAGTCGCTCTTCTTGGGACACCCATGGGTGGTGAGGTCCCACCTCTTCYATCCACAGGAGGGGAGCAAGGCAGCACCTGTACCTGTGGCCCTGCCCATYGTGTGCCCGTCTGCCCCAGCCTGGCAGGCTCAGAGCACAGGACCTCCATTTGGGAGGCTTTGCAATCCTGGCCCAGCATTGTGACCCTGCCCCTGCTCCCTGAGCAGCYCTGAGCTGGGAAAATCCTAAAATGGAGGAGGTTGGGAAGAGGAACRGAGCCAGACCCTGGCCCACTGGTGACGGTGGAGCTCACAGGCAGCACCCAGGGGATGCAGTGACCCCCACCAGAGGGGACACCCACCATGGGGACCTGCAGCCCSGAGAGTGCCACCCACCAGCTTGATGCCACCAGAAGATGCCCAAATCTCAGTGTCACCAAGGGCATTGAGCACAGCACAGATGGGTACCACTGGGAAACTGGCTGCACCAGGACTGCCCACCAGCTTGGTGCCACCAGGGGCTCAGTGCCACCAGGGGCTTGCTGTCACCAGGGGCTTGCTGTCACCAGGAGTGCCCACTGGCTTGGTGCCACCAGGGCTGCTCAGTGACTTGGGAACACCCAGAGGTGTCACTGAGGCAGACTCACGTGTTGGATGCCACCCGAGGCTCAGTGCCACCAGCAGTGCCCGGGGCTAAGCACCACCCAGGGGTGCTCGCTGTCCCGGTGTCACCCAGGGATGCCCAGTGACTCGGTGCCACTGGGGGTGCTCAGCGGCTCAGTGCCCACCGTGGGCACCTGTGGCTCCATCCCAGCCGGGCACTCACCGGCTCTGCACTGCCCAGGGCTCGGTACCACCGGGGGTGCCCGGTGGCTCGGTGCTGCTCAGAGCCCGGCACCCCCGGAGGTTCTCACCGGCTCGACAACGCCCAGGGCTGCCCGGTGGCTCGGCACCACAGGGGCTCGGTACCATCGGGAGGTACCACCCGCGGATCGGTGCCGCCGGGGATGCCCGGGGGCTCGTTACACCGGGGGATACTCGCCTGCTCAGCGCTACCTGAGGGCTCGCTGCTGTCGGGGATGCCCGGGGGCTCGGTCCCACCGAGAGGTGCTCCCCGGCTCGGTCTCACCCACGGGCTCCCGGTGGCCCGGTGCCCGGTGCCCCGCCCCCCCAGAGCCCACCGCCCGCCG
>NW_026623978.1:81507-89806 GCF_030028575.1 Malurus melanocephalus | reverse complement strand
TGTGTGCCTGGGCCCACCAGGCAGTTCCTGCCCATGTGTGTCTGTGCCCATGAGCAGCTCTTGCACACGCGTGTGCCCAAGTGCTCTCAGCACAGCAGCTTTTGCACACACATGTGCCCATGTTCATGGCAGCTGCTGCCCATGTGTTTGTGCCCACCAGGCAGCTCTCGCACATACGTGTGCCTGGGCCCACCGGGCAGTTCCTGCCCACGTGTGTCAGTACCCATGAGCAGCTTTTGCACACACATGTGCCCATGTTCATGGCAGCTGCTATCCACGTGTTCCCCCACTCTTGCACAAGTGTGTGCCTGCACCCTCAGAGCAGCTCCTGTAGACGCGTGTGCTCACGTGTGACAGCTCCTGCTCATGTGTGATAGGTGTGTCCAAGCCTACAYGGCAGCTCTGGCACACGCGTGTGCCCGTGTGTGTGGCAGCCCCTCTCYGTGAGTGTSCCTGCCCCCAGGGCAGCTGCTATGYGTGTGCATGTGCAAACAGGAYRCRTATGTGCCCATGTGTGTGGCAGCTTTTGCACATTGGCGTGACCACATAGGACAGCTCTGACACACACATGTGCCCATGCAGACCCAACAGCTCTTACACACACCTGCCTAAAATGATGGGGCAGCCCTTGCACATACATGTACTTGTGTGTGACAGTCTCTGCCCACATTTATGTGGCCACAGAACAGCCCCTGAACACGTGTGTGTCATGTGTTCAGAGCAGCCTTTGCACATAAACATGTCCCTGCCCACCACGCAGCTCTTGCACACACGTGTGCCCATGTGTGTGGCAGCTCATGCCCACGTGTTCCTGCCTGGAAGGCACTTCCTTGCACACACGTGTGCCTGTGCCACAGAGCAGCTCCTGCCCATGTGTGTGTCCATCATACGTGTGCCCGCGTGCATGGCAGCCCCCGCCTACACGTGTTCACGAACACAGGTCGGCTCTTACACACACACGTGTGTTTATGGCAGCCCCTCTTCACGTGTGTGTCCACACACACAGGGCAGCTTTTGAACAGACATGTCTCTGTCCACTGGGCAGCTCTTACACACACACACACACACACACACACACACACGTGTCTGTGCCCGCTCTTACACACACACAGACTGAACATTTGCACACGTGTGTGGCAGACCCTGCACATACTTGTGCCCATGTTTGTGGCTGCCCCATCCACGCGTGTGTCTGTAGACAATGGTAGCCCCAGTATACACGCTCCTACCCAAGAGGCAGCTCTTGCACACGCGTGTGCACAAACCCATTGCACACCCCTTGCACACGCGTGTGCACAAACCCATTGCACACCCCTTGCACACGCGTGTGCCCACCATCCACACGGCAGCCTCTGCTCGTTTTCCCGTGCTCAGAGCAGTCCCTACCCGTGTTCCCGTGCCCATAGAGCAGCTCTTACACACACACGTGCCCACACGCGTGTCACCGTGTCCCCTCGCCCCGCCCCGTGCCCACGTGGCCCCTGGGGACACCGCCCCCCGGTGCAGTAGCGCGCAGTCCCCGCCAGGGGGCGGCGGCGGTCGGGAGCTCTTCCGGCGCGGGGGCTGCTGGGAGTTGTAGTCCCGCCCCGCTCCCCCCATGGTGCCGGTGGCGGCGGCCCGGTGCCGGTGTGGCGGAGGCAGCGCAGAGGCGGGCTCACAGCCCTTTTATTGACGTGGCGGGAGGAAAAGCGGGCGGCGGGGCCCGGCGCGGCTCGGCTTTCCCCGCGGATCCAGCGCTGCGCATTCCCGGCCCGCGGTTCAGGCCTCTGGCGGGGCCGGGGCGGGTCTGGGGAGAGAAGGGAGCGCGATGGGGTGAGGGTGGGGTCGGCACAGCTCCCCCCGCCCCGTGCTCTGGATCCCCACCCCAACCCTCTCCTTTCTTCTCTCCCACCTGATTCTGGCCCCTCATTTCTCCTGGCTAACCCATCTGCCCTCCCCACCTTCCCCTCTGGCCTCTGCAGGACCCCATCCTGGACCCCACAGCCTCCCCCATTCCCCCACCCCAGACCCTACAGCCCCTCATTGTGCCCCCCAGCCGTGTCCTGCCCGTCCCTGCTCACCTGGCAGGAATCACGGTGACATAAGGGTGCCCGGGCGGGGTCTCGCTGCGGGGCAGTGAAGTGCCCGGTGGGTCCGAGGGCAGCGGCCGCTGCGGTGGCGGGGGCTTGGCTGGACCTGGGGGCTGCAAGGAGATGGAGGGGAATCAAAACTCCGTCACGATGGGCTCGGGGGGTGGGAATTGGCCCCCTGCCCCACACGCAGGTGCTGCTGCCGTTACCTGARCGCTCAGCAGCACAGGGTCCGCGGGCAGCGGGCGTGTGGGGGGGGGCGGCCTGTCCGAGGGGGGGGCCTGGGCAGAGAGAGAGGGACAGTGAGACAGCAGGGGGACAGCGAGGGGACAGCGAAGGGCACGGGGACCAGCCTCCCGCTTGGCCGGGAGGGGTTTTGGGGACACCCGTGTCACAGAAGTCCCCGAGAGCTGGAGCGCAGCCAGACATGCAGCCGGTCCAGGGGGGGCTGAGGGACCCCCCCCACCCCGCCTGGGCATTACCTTGGGCACAGGGTCCGGCGGGAGGGGCCGGGAGGGCGGATCGGGCCGGGCCGARCCCAGGGCAGCCGGCTGCGGAGAGAGGGAGAGGGGGGACAAGCCATGCAGCATGCGGAGACCCCCCTCCCGCCAAGCAGAGACAGAGACCCCCCCTCAGTGCACGGCTCCGGGACCCAGCCCTGGCTGGGACGGGCATCAATCCCAGTGAGCAGTGCCAAGTGACCGTGCCAGGCTGCTCCGGGTGCCAAGGAGTGGGATCCCACATATGGGGTGTGCCGAGCTGGCACCCCAGGACCCGAGTGAACCTACAGCACCCCCATCCTCACCTTGCTGCCATGCATGACCCGCAGCTCCGTGGCCTGGCGCCACTGTGGGGGCCGGGGACGCGCGGGGGGACCTTGGCTGGTGCCCGAGCGGGGCTCTGGCTGTGAGATCCTGCAGGGAAGAGGTGGGAATGAGACCCTGCTCGCTTTAGGCACTTGGGAGAACCCGCACGGCGACCGAGCCACACCGACACCAGCAGAAGCCCAAGAGAAACGAACCCCTCGGCGCTGGAAGATGCGACACCCCGCACCCTGGGGCTGCCCCACACCCCGCGGGCGCTGCCAGGGGAAGAGCGCAGCACCGGAGGCCTTGCGAAGCAGGACGGCTCGGGGACAGCCCCACGCCCGGGCGCCGGCGGTGACGTTACCCGCTCCAGCCGTCTGCGGCTCCGGGACCCAGGAACCGCACCCGGGTCTCAGCACTGTGGGGAGAAGAGTTGGGGGCTCAGCCCGGGGCCGGGGGGCGGCGGCGGGAGGACGTGGGGTGACGGTGCATGACGGGGCTGTGACCTGTGCCGGGGGTGCACACACACACACACCAGGACTGTCACCATGCGGGGACACGCGTGCACAGCGCTGGGGCGGCCACCACGGGGGACACGTGTGTGTGTGCACATGCACGCACCGCACTGATACACACATGTATGCTCTGGTGCCCATCATGGCACACGCATGCAGGGTTGAGCATGCCACCTGTGTGCCATGGTGCACACATGCAGAGGTGTCACCTGTGTCACAGCGCACGAGAGCGAAGTTGAGCATGCCATTTATGTGCCACGCATGCAGAGGTGCGTGTGCCATTTGTGTGTCACAGCACACACGTGTGGAGGTGTGTGTGTCACCTGTGTGTCACGGCACACGCATGCAGAGGTGAGCGTGGCGCTGCGTGCCACCTGYGTGCCTTGGCACATGCGTGCAGAGGCAAGCATGCCATCTGCGTGACACGGCACACACATGCAGAGGTGCATGTGCCACCTGCCTGTCACAGCACACGCGTAGAGACGTGTGTGTCACCCGTGTGTCACAGCACACGCATGCAGAGGCGAGCTTGGCTTCCGTGTGCCACCTGTGTGCCTTGGCACACACATGCAGAGGCGAGCATGCCAACCCTCCCCGTGCCCCCCACATCCTCCCCACGTGCCCCCCACATCGCCCCCGTCCCCGGTACCTGTACTGGCAGGAGGTGCCCTTGCCGAGCTGGCAGAGGCGCTTGTGCAGGCCGGCGCGGCGGGCGCGGCACAGCCCCAGWGCCAGCGCCAGCCCCAGCAGCGCGCTCAGCAGCAGGGCCGTGGGCAGGGCGCTTCCCCCTGCGGAGAGCAGCACGTCAGCCCCCGCCGTGCCCATCAACCCCCCCCCTGCCCTGACACCCGCACAAAGCCCCATTCTCTGCGCTCGCCTCGTCCCTCACCTCGCTCCAGGCYGGCAGGGCCGCTGTCCTGGCTGCCCCCCACGCCGGGGCTGTCGCAGYTCGGGGGGGCCCAGCCCCGCTCACAGTGGCAGTGCCCGTGGTTGTTGCACACCTGGGTGGGTGACACCGGCTGAGCTCAGCCCCTGTGGGGCAGCTCCCCACTGCCAGCACCCGTTCCCTGGCCCCACACTCACCCCGTGCCCGTGGCACCTGCTCTGGCACTGCTGGTCACCCAGCACGGAGATGTCCTGGCAYCGGTGCTGGAGGCACATCTGTGGCGGATGGGGTGTAAGCACTGAGAAACGCCCCCATCGCCCCCCATCCCTTCCCTGTTGCCGCATTTCTCACCTTCCCGGGGCCACAGGTGGTGCCRGGCAGCACCATGGCCGCATCAGTCACATCCTCATCCCCGGGCAGGGGGGTCCCCTGGCAGGACCCATCTGGTCTGCCCCCACGAGTGCTGCCACGCTGGCACTGCAGCATCCCACAGCTGGTGTCCCTGCAGGCACAGAGGGGTCAGGGCAGGGGGCACGGCAAGGGGGACATGGCAAAGGATGGGGACATCACTCACTGCTGGGCGCAGGTGACATAGGAGCCGTTGGGGAGCTGCCCGCAGTGCCCACGTTCATCCCCTCTTGCGTTCAGGGCGGCCATGCAGGAGCTGGAGACAGGACTGGCACCTGCAGCAGGGACAGCGACCCTCAGCACYCCCACCTGGCCCCTGGCCCCCCACYCCAGCCACGCCATACCTGGCCCCAGCAGCTGCTGGCACTGYCCCTCGTAGGTGGCACAGGCCCCGCTGTAGCAGCGTGCCCGCCCTCCGGCGCAGGGCTGCCCATCCTGCAGGAACGAGTCTGGGGGGCAGCGTGGTGAGACCCCATCGCAGAACTCGGGCAGGTCACATTCACCCAGCAGCTCCCGGCACATGTGTCCGGCAYGGCGCAGCTGCAGGGGCACATGGACAGATAAACGGGGTGAGTGAGGAACTGGCCCATCATGGGTAGTGTCGGGTGTGCCTGTGGTGTGGATACCCATCCCCACGCACCTGGCAGTCCTGGCAGCAGGCGTCCTTGGTAGCACACACGGCCCCTGGCATCAGCTGGCAGGAACTGCTGTTACAGCAGGGATCAGTACATTCCTGCAGTGGAGGGGCTGGAGTCAGTGGGTGCCACCAGCACCAGGCACTGGAAACCACCCTGCCAGCCCCAGACACCCCTGGGCAGAGCCACGGAGAAAGGAGGTGGCTTCAGGCCTGCCCAGAGCCCCCCGTACCACGCTGAGGCCGCAGTCGCACTCCTCGTCCAGCTCCACGAAGTGATTCCCGCAGGTGGGGCTCCCRGTCAGGAGCTGGGGCTCGGGGACATTGGAAAGGCACCAGCCCTGGCCCTGCTGCAGGCTGTGCTCCAGGTCCTGCCGGCTGCAGTTGCTGAAGCTCAAACCAGGTGTCAACCTGCAGAGCCAGGAAGGGGCCTGTGAGGTGGGGAGGGGGTCTGGCCCCAGCCCCTCCAAGCACAGCCCCGCTGTTCTCACCCCGTGGGTGGTGCCATGATGCAGCCGCGGTCGTGCCGGAGGTCGCTGCAGTCACAGAGGCGCCCGGCGCTGTCGTGGCGCATGCCCAGGTTGTGGCCCAGCTGATGGGCCACGGTGGAGGCGACAACGAGGACGCTGACRGAGTGGTCCTGTGGGACAAGGAGGTCAGGGAGGGGCAGGCGGTGGCAGGACGGGGTCAGGGGACAGAGGTACTGACCGTGCTGAGCCCYCCGGAGCGTGTGGGGGAACACATGGAGGCTTGAGTCGACATCCCCACTGAGACATCATCAAAACGGGCACCACTGGGGAGAGAGAACAGCGGGTTGGGGCTGCTGTGGCTTCGTCCCCCTGTCCCCACCCGGTTCCCCACTCACGTCAGGAGCTGGGCGTTGTCGTGGGGCAGYYGGGGCAGCAGCTCCTCRTGGCGCCAGCGCAGGAATCGCTCCAGCACGGCCCGGGCACTGCCGCCCACTGCGATCTTGTCACCCTCGCTCCAGACCTCCACCGCCAGCAGGGCCACCCGCACTCCCAGGGGACGGAAGAACTGGGGGGGCACAGAAAGGTCAGAGCCCCCCAGCACTGCAGTGGTGAGGGCACAGCTGGGCACTGGGCTGGGATGAGACCCGACTCACCACATCCACCTGGTTGGCGATTTCCAGGACCCGGGTGYGAACACGCTGTAGGCTGGGGTAATTCTGGAACTGGGGGGACAGGGAGAGAGGTCAGAGGGGTGGCTGGAGAGAGAGCAGCCCCTCTTCTGGGGATCCTGCCCAGCACTCACCGCAGCGTGATCCACCACCATCACCAGCTCCACGAAGCGCTGCTCTGCCGCTGCTCGCTTGCCCTGGGGACAGAGTGGGGTCAGAGTGCTGATATGGGGACACTTTGTGGGGCAAGACCCTTGGGTAACCTACCCTCTGTGGCCAGGGGGGCTCTGTTGCCTGTGCCCCAGGGCGGGGGCCCTGCCCACAGCTCTGTGGCTGCAGCTGGACCACCCGCATTTGGGACGTCACGGGTTGTCCCGGGGGGCTGCTGGTGTCCGGCTCCAGTACGTAGCTCCTGGTCTCTGACAACCAGAGGTGGCCACTGGGGAAGGACAGAAGAGCTGGGATATGGAGCCCATCCCATCAGCAGCACAGAGGGAGTGGGCTCGCGGGCCACCAGGCTGGTGGGCTCACCTGAGTCCGGTGCAGGCACAGAGGTTGGCCCAGGAGCCGGGGAAGCCCTGCACTGTCCCCTGGTAGCAGCAGTGCTCCTGCAGCAGAGAGTGGCGTTTAGGATCCTGCCACAAGCTGGGTTCCCCCAGGGGCACAGGGACAGTTTGGGGACACCACAGGTGACAACCATGYCCAAGGCCATACCTGCTGGTTGGGCTCCTGGATCACCTGTGTGCCATCGGGGAGGTAATAGAGCAGTGCCCCGGTGCCCTGCACCAGCTCCCTGCCAGAGACTCATGTTACCCCACAGCAGAGACCCGCACCTCACCCCAACCCCGAGCACAGCCCAGGAGAAACAGAGGACCCACTATAACCCACCCTTCTGGCGGTGCACCCTGGGACCCCCACCACACCAGTGCCGTGGAAGGAGACAGGGAATAAGGGATCCCCACTCTGAGTGCACCACGGACAGAGACAGAGCCCAGGGTCCCAGGACGACGCCCAACCTGCATGGGTCCAGGACCCCCATCCCGCTCCCATTCCTGCTCTTTCCCCTGGAACCACAGACTCACCAGTTTTGCTCCAGCTCCAGCACCAGCCGCATCCCCTCCAGCTCCAGCAGGACTCTCAGACTGGTGGGGAACCCCCCCTGCCACAGGCCGAGGTTAGGGGATCACCCCGTGCCCCAAGTTGCCCCCTCCCCATGCACCCTCAGGAGCACCGTGACCCGTGMTGGGGTCGGGACCCGCCTGGCCCTGGCGCGTGCCCGGAGGGAGAGGTCGGAAGGGATGCCCTGCCCACCTCGCAGGAAGCGTCCCTCCCTCCCGGGCTCATTGTGTCAGGGAAAGGGGGGTTGGACTGAGCGGGGCCCCCACCCCGTTCCCTCTACGCTTCCTGCCCGGTGCAGCGCGGCGGAAACACTGGAGAGACTCCCAACGGCCGCGGGGTGGGCTGGGCCCTTCCGCCCCAATCGGGAGGGGTGCGGGGTGGGTACCCCAAACCAGCAAAGTTCCCCTCAGCATCGGGAGGGGAAGGGGGATTTGCTGAGGGSTCCCCTCCCCACTGCCTCTGGGACCCCAAAAATATAGTGTCAGGACACWGCATGTCCTGCACTGAAAATAAAACAGGGGGAGGTGGCAGGGTGCAGGCAGCCCCCATGGCACTGTCATCAGCGTGGGGGACCCCAGGGATGTGGGCGGGGGCTCACCTGGGTGGCYTCTGCCAAGCTGAGTGTCCGGTTATTCCACAGGACCCACGGGGTCACGGACCAGGAGTGTCCCAATTCTTCGCTGTGCTGCTGTGAGCTGTCACCTGCACAGGGCCCGGGGCCGCC
>NW_026623978.1:71437-81153 GCF_030028575.1 Malurus melanocephalus | reverse complement strand
GACTCCCCAGTCTGCACCCTGGACCCTCCTGGTCACCCACCCGACTCCCCAGTCTGCACCCTGGACCCTCCTGGTCACCCACCCATCGCAGTCTGGTCACCCATYGCATTCCAGACCCTTGCCATCACCCACTGCAGCCCACCAGGGCAGGSGTTTGGGGTGGGGAGCAGTAACGGGGACCCCTACATTGACCTGACAGCAGCCAAGGCACGGCTCCCAGCAGAGCCTGTTTAGGGGGTGCAGGGGGACGGGATGGGCTCCTCGGCCAAGCCTTGCATCACCTCGGCCAGCTGCCCAGTACAACCAGCAAGGAGACTGGGCAGGGCGGAGAGCCCGAGCCGGCTGACTCAGAGCCCCCTCTCCCGCCAGCTTTTGGGGAACCCCCGCCCGCCCARGGCCCGGGGAATGCTGGAGGGGGTTTGGGAGGACACGCAGACCCCTCTCCCCACGACCCCACCAGCCCGGGGAGCGCCGGGTCCCGGCGGCCGGACAGAACCGGGGTCCCGGGGGAGCACCGAGCGTCCTAGGGAGGGGTCCCCGCACATCCCGGGTAGGGGTCACCGAGCGTCCTTGSGGGGGAACACCGAGCCTCCCGAGAGGACACACCGGACATCCTGGGGAGGGGGCAACGAGCTTCCAGAGGGGCTACGACWCCCGATGCCATCCCGGTTCTCCCCATGGGTACCCCCGCCATGCCCCGGCCGGGGGCGAGCCGCGGTCCCCACCGATCCCCCAGCCGCGACCCCCGTTCCCCGCTCACCTGCAGCGCTCCCGGAGCCGGCGGCAAGCAGCAGCCCCGCGGCGAGCAGCAGCCCCGCGGCGAGGAGCAGCCGCGGCCCCATGGCCCCCAAGCCCCCCCCGGGCCGCGCTGCCCCGCCGCGGCCGCCCCCGCCGGTTCCCGTCGCGCATGGCCCCGGCACCGGCACCGGCACCGACCCCGCCCGGCCCGGCCCGAGGGCGGAACTTCCCTCCAGACCCCGTCGCCCCGTTCCGCTCCTTCGGCACCGCCCAGCCCGGGGCGGGGCGGGGGTGGCTCCGTGTGCGCTGGGAGGGGTTGGTGTCCGCGGTTGAGACCCCGGTGGTGGTGCTGCGGGAGGGGTCCGTGCCTTCCCCATCCCGAGACCCCCGCCTTCAACCCTCCCGGGATAGCGGATTCCCCCTCCCTCATCACCATCAGCCCACCACTTTCACCTCGCGGGAGAGCAGATACCCACCGTCACCATCTCATTTTTTGGAGACTTCATCATCACCCTGTACACTGAAGACCCCCACCTTCAGCACCCTCTATGGCAGAGCCCCCCACCTCCATCCCCCAGGGCAGCAGAGACCCCCACCTTCACCACCCCGTATGGCAGAACCCCCTGCCTCCATCCCCCAGGGCAGCAGAGACCCCCACCTTCACCACCCCATATGGCAGAACCCCCTGCCTCCATCCCCCAGGGCAGCAGAGACCCCCACCTTCACCATCCCATACTCCAGACACTCCTGCCATTATGTCCTCATGCACTGGAGACCCCCACCTCCATCAACCCAGACATCGAAGACCCCCACCCTCATTTCCCAGACACCACCCAGCCCCACCTTCACCTGCCCATGCACAGAAGACCCCCCACTCCCATCCCTTTACACCCCTTTTCACCTCTCCAGGCCTAATCCCCCATTAGTGGATGCACCCCACAGACCCCACTTCATGCCATGCATGGGGGTTGTGGCTTTCATTTATGGGACCCCCTCCTCACTGCTGTTCTGGAGGAGCCTGGGGGCTGTGGGACCACTGGAAAGACATGAGCCCCCACCTCCCTCCAGCACCGCTCACTGTGTCCTGCCYGATCCCATTCTCCATTTCTGGGGACAGGAAAATGATCCAAACAAGGCTTTATGGCCACCTCATCTGGGTCACCAAAAAAATCCCAAAACGGGTTCCTTCCCCTGGTGTACAAAAGGCCAATCCCACCCAGAGCCGAGGGATTTATTTCCAGTTCAGCACTGAAGGTCAGTCCCTGATGGGCAAATTGTTCATTATTTCTACACTTTCTCAAACAAGTATTAAACATTCATGGTCTGCAAGTTACACAGYTTCTCATTAATTAGTATTAATTAGTATTTTYTCTTTTATTGGTTAAATGATTCTCTTGCTTTCTCATGGTAATTAGGCTGCATGCTCAGTTTTCTCCTTTTTTTGGGTCAGTGGATTTCCTGACTCGGYTGTTGTGAGTAATTAGGGAGTAATAGTAATAATATAATATTATAAATGTAAAAATAGTAAGTAATAAAGGGACACCCTTGCTGGAATTACCCACTTCACCCTTTCGACTGATGGTCAGCCTTGTTTGTTCCTCTCCATTTCATGGCTGTGAGGCCGAGCGTCCTTGGTCTGTATGTCCAGTGTTCCATGGACAGTGCTGATGCATTGGCTCAAATTTCCTCTCCCTACACGTGCTGAGGCTTATTAAAACTGCAATTACTGACATGTAATTGCACAGAATTTCTGTGTTTGGAAGATGTACTTTAGGATGAGCAGCGCCTACTGCACCAGAGCTCAACTGAAACCGCTGAGGCGTTCTGAAGGCAACGGAAACTTGGAACCGACACTGGCGAAACCCCTGCGAGCAGCTTTTTGCAAACTGCTCGCTGGGTCTGCTGCTGTCCCACGGAGAGCGATCCGGAGGGAGCAGCAGGAGCCCCAGCATGGGGCTGGTGTCGGCCCTGAGCAGAGCCCTGCGGGGCCGGAGGGGCCGGCGCAAAAACCGGGCCCAGCGGCCTGGGGCCGAGCAGCGGCCGGAGGAGCTGGTCAAGGCCCAGGAGTTTGCCCGCAGCATCGGTGGTTTCACGCTGGGCCTGGCTTTGGCCAGCCTTTATGGTGCTCTGGTGCTGCTGGTGCAGGGACACAATGTCTGGTACTGCCTGAGCGTCACCGTCATCATGGGCGCGGCRCTGGGCCTGGGCATGGCCTTCTCCATGAAGACGCGGATGATCGTGCTGCTGGCCCTGCCGCATTTCTTCACCAGTGAGGAGAAATGGGTGCTGTGCTGGGATTTGGGGGTGTTGGGGGKTCCTGGCTCCCAGCTGAGCCCCAGGACTGCCCTGTTTCCACAGGGGAAGGGAAGATGCTGATCATGGTGCTGGCGCTGTGCYTGACGGTGCAAGGCCCTGGCACCAACCTCATGCACAACGTCTCCCAGATGGCCAAGGCGCTGTCGTGTGGGGCAGAACTGGCTCAAAATCAGACGGCCGAGCGGCTGCAACGTGCCAAGGAGCCGCTGCTGAGTGAGCAGGGTGCTGGGGGAGGGTGGACGGACTGGAGGGGCCTTTCCTGGGGGAGCCATAGACACCCCCAGGATACCCTTGCCACTTGGGGTATGCTCAGGTTGTCTCCTCTCTCTGCAGACTTGCAGAAAAAAATCAAGGACATCGGCCAGAATGCCAAGGTGGTGGCTGACCGTGTCCGCAAGTTCGTCCGTTCCATCATGGACTCCATCAGACACGTCGGTGAGTGGRGTCCCGGGGGTCTCCCCATCTCTGGCACCCCACACCCTGCTTTCAGTCCATCCCCATCTCTAACACCCGCTCTCTGCCCGCAGCCCGGACCCTTCGCAATGTCTGGCTGTGGTTGGGCAAGATCGGCAACATCTGCAACCGCGAGCTGGGGTCACCCCAGGGCAGCTGCATGCGCTACATGGACAAGGCCAAGGACAGATGTGAGCGTGCYGTCGGCATCTTCTTCCACATCTGCTATGTCGTCCACAGCTTCAAGATCCTCTGCAATATGGTTGATGCTCGTGAGTCCCTGTTCCTCTGCCCTGGGGGTGTTACAGGGTGGTGGGGCAGATCCATCCCCTCCCCTGGGGCCCAACCCTGGCACAGATCCCCCTCTCCACAGTTGCTGCTGTCTTCTGCGTCATCCCTCAGTACATCCAGGCCTTCATCCGGAGCAATGTCGCAGTCCGTGAGTATCCTGGTGCCATGTTGGGTCTGGGGTCCCTCTCTGCACCCCTCTTCTGGCTCTTGCCCCAATGCACAGCGCCTCTTGTCACCTCTGCAGCCCTCACGGACGCCCTTAACCGTGTCCGTGCGGAGTTTGAGTTCAACATCTCGGTCGTGCACCACTTCAACGTCAGCCTCAATGCCAGCAAGAGCCTGGGGGAGGTGTCTGCAGACATGATGGAGGCTGTGCGGCGGCACATGGAGCCCTACCACCGCGCCCTGGAGCTCTTCTCCTACCTCTCCTTCTTGGCTATCCTCTACTTGTGGTACCAGTGAGTGCGCAGGGGTCCTGCTCTGGTCACCTGTGGGGAGGGGGACATGGTGGGCAGGTGCTCAGCGTCCCCGCCGTTCCCCCAGAGCGATACGGTACCGACGTCGCTACCTGCGGGACGACACCTTCGACAACGTTTACATCACCCGGCGCTTCGTGGAGATGGACCTGCGGTGCGCAGAGCAGGGCAAACCCACCGTGCTGCCCCTGTCGGCACGGGAGAGGGGCCGATACATCCCCCCAGGTCAGCCCCAACCCCAGGGACGTCCCCCAGCCCAGCCCTGAGCACTGGGATGGCTCCTGGCATGGACTCACGATGCCCTRGTGCCATCCAGGTGCGCTGTGGCTGTCAAAAACGGAGCGACGCCAGTATGGACTGCAGCTGTTTGCGTTCCTGCGCCATGTGCTGCTGGGGTTCAGCATCCTCYTGGCTGACTACACCATCTTCTGGCTACTTGACCTGTTCCGGCACCAGCTGAGCGCCGAGATCATCGCCAGGGGTGAGCGGCACCCGTGGGTGTTTTGTTGGCTGAGGGTTGGGGCTGTGGGGTGGCCCCAGGACTGAGCCGCTCGCCCACAGCACCATCAACGATGACCATCAGCGTCAACGGGACRGGCTACACCAGTGAGATCTTCCAGGATCTGGTCTCTGCCTTCAAYGCGCTGCAGGAGGGCAAGGTCTCGGTGCTGTCCCAGAAATGCCTCATCGAGCCCGTGGAACCAGACCACAACACCCACATCACCATCGGTGCGCAGGCTGGGGGTGCTGCACCSTCCATGACCCCGGTGGGTGGGGTAGGGTGGTGCCACCCCTCCATAACTCATTTTCTTCCCACCAGGAATCCTGTACGGTGTCTGGCTYTTCATCGCCGTCTTCGGCTCCTACATGGCGCGTCTGCGCCGGGCAGTGTGTGCCTCCTACTTCCCAGCCCGTGAGCAGGTGAGACACTGTGCTSTGTGTGTGACCCCCTCCACATCCCCTCAGCATCCAGCTGCCCTCATCCCATCCCCTCCACGCCAGGAGCGCCTGGCCTTCCTCCACAACATCATCCGGGCACGGCGGGAATGGGTGGTGTTTGCCCTGAGCCGATCTGGCACACAGCGCATGGCTGATACTGGGAAAAGCAGGCTCTTCCTGATCCTCATCTCCAGGTGAGCTCCTCCAGGGGGTGGGAAAAGGCAGCAGCATCCTTGGGGAGTCTGTGGCAAGGACCCCTGAGATGGCATTGCCCCATGAATCATTGCCCCATGGATCATTTCCCCATGGATCATGGCCCCGTGCTTGCAGGTTCCCTCTCCTTGTCCGCCTCTCTCGCATGTTGGGCATCCAGCGAAAGCACTGCCTGACCTGCGGGATGGCAGAGAAATCAGATTTCACCGCCTGCATCACACCCAACTGCAAAGGTARGAGTCCCCATAGCTTGCRGACCCCCTCCCCAGAAAATGCCACRTCCCMCCYTGACGGCCCTGTTTTCCACAGGGCTGTTCTGCAGCGAGTGCTACAAAAACCTGAACAACACCTGCTCTGTCTGCATGGCCCCCCTGAGCTACCCAGACTCTGGGGATGAGGAGATGTGAGCAGAGGGGTGCCGGGAGCCCACCCGAGCCTGGGGGGCTGCAGCAGGTGGGGGTGGGGGGCTGCAGCTCACCCCTGTCCTCTCCACCCCTGCAGGGACTCCAGTGACGAGGAGATGCCAGAGCTGGGTGCTGTGCAGTCACTGCGGGGAGGCGGGGAGGAGCAAGGGCAGCCCCTGCTGCAGCGCATCAGGGACAGGATAAAGGGCTGGAGATTCCCGTTCAGAACGGCCACCGGGGTGCAAGATCAGCCGGAGGAGGAGGAGGAGAGCGAGGCGTTGCTCTCCAAGTGAGCGCTGGCTGTGGCGTGGCAATGTCCCCCCTCCCTAACAGCACTGGCACTGCTGGTCCCCAACACTTCTCTCCCTGCTGCCAGACGGGACTTAGACCATGATGAGCAGGCTGAGAGAAGGGACAGCAAGCTGCAGGAGGTGGTGGTCCAGCAGACATCCAGCGCTGTGGAGTCAGGGGTTGGGACTGAGACACGTCGGAGGCAGAAACCCCCCAACTCAAGTGAGCTCTGCTCCCRCTCCTCTCCCAGTCAGGGCTGCCGGTGGGCAGTGGGAGCGGGCAGGGCTGACCCCTCCCTCCCCACCCAGCCCTGAAGCGAGTGGTGGTCTTTCTCCTGCCTGGCCTGTGCAGCCGGTTCCTCTGGAGCCGGCCAGATGAGTATCGCTGCAGAAAATTCTTCCTGGGCGCTGGCTTCGGGATGCTCCTCGGCCTCGGTGAGTATATCCCAGTGACAGGCACAGCATGGGGCTGGTGGCACTGGGAGCTCAGGACACATTGTTGGGTTTTTCAGGACTCTGCCAGCTCCTCATCATGCCTCTGGACCTGCCGGAGKCACAGAGGCTGAAGCTCACCTGGACGCTGACATGTGAGGATAAGGCAGGGTGATGATGGGGTGATGGGGGCTGTCAGGAGCCCCCAGGGGGGTTTCTCTGTGGTGACATGGGGTCAGCTCTCTGCTCCACACAGTGATTACTGCCTTGGGCTGGGCCACGTCCCCCCACTTCCGCTGTGCCAACCTGCTCATGGTCCCCAAGTTCCTGGGCAAGGAGGGTCGGCTCTACGTTCTGTCCTTTGTCTTTGCTGCCATCTACGCTGGTAGGTCCCCCCACATCCCTGTGCCCCCCAGCAGGGTCCTGGGAGCTGGCAGGCTCTGAGCCACCCCTGCTGCCACCAGGGCCCGGTGCCAACCTCTGGCACAACCTGATGGAGACCAAGCGCTCGATGGAGTGCGTGGTGGAGCTGCAGATCAACCACACGGGAGTTCTCTGGCAGGCATCCACAGCCCCCCTGCGCCAAGTCATGGAAGAGCTGGTGGTGAGGAGGGGGCTTGGGGCAGCGGGGGCTGGGGGTCTGGGGGAGCAGGGCCGAGCCTCTGCCTCTGTTTGTGTGTCTGTGACCCGGCAGAAGAGCGGCGAGACTCTCAACACCGAGATGCAGAACGTCTCGCACGCTTTTGTGGAGCTGAACGAGCAGGTGGCCAGCCAGGAGGGCTACGACCTGCGGCAGCGCCCGGACAACGGCACCCACCGGGGCCCCAGCACACAGGAGCTGTACGAGAAAAAGACCAAATATCGCTGTGCCGGTGAGTGGGGTGGGCAGGGAGTGGCAGCACGTGGGGAGGGGGCTGCCCCACCATATCCCAGTGCACCCCAGTTTGGGGCTAGGCCAGCACAGGCAGCTGAGGGCTCCTGTCCCCCAGCTGTGATCAAGAAGGGCCTGCAGCGCTGYGGAGACCATTTTCAGAGAATGCACGCGGCCTGCATGCTGAGAGTGTCCGTGCCCATCATCAGCCACCTCATCTGCATGCCCATGCAGTTTTCGTTCCTCTGCCGATCGGTCGGACGTAGGTGACCCTGACCCTGCATTCCCTCGGAGCAGCAAATCCAGTCCTGTCCCTGCAGCTCCTGGGACACCCCCAGGTCACCACTGTCCCCATTTCATCCCTGCAGTCTTGAAGTACTGGTGTGAGGAGAGAATCCCTGTGGATGGGAATTTYGGGCAGGTGTACGACCAGGTGAACACCTCTGTCAACAGCCTCGGCCAGGAATTCAGCGCCAGCATCGCCTACCAGGTGGGTGCTTGGGCACCCTGTGAGTGCCTGTCCCTTGTGCCCAGGGCCAGGGTCAGGGCCAGCTCCTGCCCTGCCCACGGCCCCTCTGCCATAGGAGGAGCACCGGGAGATGCTGGAGGGCGTCGAGGTAGCAGAGCAGCTGCGGGARGAGGTGACCTCGCAGCTGCGGGAGGAGGGCGTCCGCCTGGGCCTGGCCGTCTCCTTCTTCCGCCTGCTGCTATCCTTCACCTTCCTTTTCGTCTTCCTCTCGTAAGACATGGTCRGGGTCTCGTTGGCATGGTCGGGGGGTGGAGGTGACACCCCTGTGCCAGTTGTGGAGCACAGATGGGTGAGGGTCTTCTCTGGCAGCAGGTTTGGGGGGGTCCTGGGGGGCTGCAGCCGGTCCCTCCTTCTCCTCCGGGCCTCTCCTGTCTCACCAGGGCTTTCTACTACACTTATCAATACTGTCACAACATCGGCTTTGACAACTGCTACATCACCACCTACTTCCGCCAGATCGATGCCCGGCGTGAAAAGCAGGTTGGGTGGGGGGAAAGGGGTGCAGGGCAGCCCCCCGCCCATGGCAGGGTGTCCCAGAGGCTGCACTGAACCACCCCCTGCCCCTCACCCAGAACAAGCGGACGCTGCTGCCCCTGCTCCAGGAGGAAGCCTCGGCTTTCATCTTCCCGTGCCACCCGGCYGTGCAGCGGCCTGAGAGGCAGTACATGGTGAGGGGGCTGGGGGTGATCTGGGGGGTCAGGGTGGGGACAGCAGTCTGTGACAGAACCTGCTCCCCGCAGCTGATGGAGTTGCTCAGGTGCATCCCGCTCCTACTCTTCCTCCTCTTTGTCTGCGGCCTGGAYCACTTCATCTTCAGCGTTCTCAGCATCATCCAGAACCATTCCTTTGTGGAGTATTCCTACCAAAGTGAGCCTGTGGCCCCAGGGGGCAGACCCATGGTCTCACCGTGCCCCTCAGCAATGCAGGGACCCCCCTATCCCTCCCACTCCCTCCTCAGCCTCCCCTATCCTCCCATTCCACAGCCAGCCACCACTTGACCGTGAATGTGATGGGCACATCCCTGATGGCGCAGCTGCTGCGGAGCACCATTGGGGCTCTCAACACCTCCTTCGACTCCCAAGTGGAAACCTCCAACCTTGGTGAGCCCCTGGCAGGGATGGGACCCTCCCCCAGCCCCAAGCCTGCCCAAAGGGGCTCACAGCAGTGCCGTGTCCCCAGCCTGYCTGCCACAGCCCACCGGGATGACGAGGAAGCAGTATGAGAACACTTGCTTGCCCCTGGGCTTGCTGGCCCTGCTCTGCCTGGCCCAGGTCTACCCGTTCCGYCTGCGCCGCGCCATCGCCGCCTTCTACTTCCCCAAGGTGAGCGTTCCRAGGGCTGGGCACAGCTTGGGGGGTGGGTTCTGAGGTGGCTTTAGGATGGGCTGTGTCCCCAGCCGCCCACCCCTCACAGTTTTCGCCGGCACAGCGGGAGAAGACTCGAGTGATCTTTCTGTACAACAAATTGCTGCGGCAGAGGAAGAATTTCGTGCAACTGCAGCGCGGGCGCATCGCCCGGCAAGCACGGCAGGCTCCCGGGCTCGTGAGTGGGGATGGGGACACAGGGACATCTGGGTGGGGTGTGCCACTGTCCTGTGACCCACACGGGCCTGTCCTTGCTGCAGAGGACATCWCTGCTGCAGTGGTGCCGCCGGCGCTGGCCCCGACTGCGCCGCTGGCTGCGCCGGAGCTGCATCCTGTGCGGGACCCCCGAGACGCCCCGGCACCGGCCCTGCTCCAACCCCAACTGCAGCGCCATGTACTG
>NW_026623978.1:68589-70168 GCF_030028575.1 Malurus melanocephalus | reverse complement strand
TCTCTGTTCCAGTGCTCAGTCACTGCCCAGGGAAGAAATCCTTCCTCCTGTCCAGGTGGAATTCCTGGGGATCAGTTTCCATCTTTCCTGTTGCTTGGTACTTCTGGTAATGACCTCCCACCTCAGCTGGGAATGAGTCTGGGGGCACTTTGGGGGTCTCTGATGGTTTGTGACCCATCCTAAGACGTGACTTATGGGTGAATGTCCCGATACCTCCTGGGGGCAGCAGCGGCCRTGGAGTTTTACACTTGAGACAATTGTTTAAGGGAGGAGAGCACCATGATAAAAAGCATTTAATTCATCTCACAGCATCTACTTCTCATGGGCCTTGTCCCTTCTCAAAACCAGCTAAACGAAGGTTGGTTTGTTGTGGTCATYCCCTCTGCCCCAGGGTTGTTCTCATGCACATCAGAGGTTTCYCCACCACACATCCGAAAACTTTCCTCCTCCCCTTCAGCTGAGGGTGCAAGCCTGGCCTCAGCAAAGAATTTGTTGCTTTTGCAGCTGATTTTGAATCATTAACCATTAACATTCCAGTCTSTCACACCTGGCTCCCACYCTGCTCCCRGGCTGGTGGAGGATGATGGATGGWRCTGAATTCCTGCCTGGGGCTGTGGATGGAGCTGTTCACTTGGAGTTGTGCTCTGCTGGCATCTCCTTCCACCAGCAGTTCACWACTCAAGGTGATGCCTAATGTATTTTGCCTTTAATTTTTTATTTTTATGTATTTTCTATACCCTTTTAAACATTTCTGGACCCTTTATATATTCCTTGCACCCTTAGCCTACATGCTTGTGATTCTTGTAACTTAATATTCTGACTTAATTTAAAAGTTCTGCTGGGCAGAGAAACCAAACATCYTCCATAAGAGGTCAGCGTGCCCTGTGCTATCTTAAACCTGAAGGCTGGAGCCTTCTCTCTAAAACATTTTSTATAAACTAAGCTCTAGCCTCATTAAAAAAAAAAAAGTTAAAATAATTCAAAAAATAAAATTATTAAATTATAAAATAAAWWAAWTWAAAWKRAAMTTWAAAWTTWWTWAWTYMWWAAWTYYTTYMWTWAAWTTYYTWMYWARRAAWTYYWAAKWAAMSWKKYWAWTTWWKAAAWYYWWTAAAATTTATRTCCAYACTATAKGCAGTGTATGTTTTCCATCGAATTGTACACCTAAAATCCCATTAAACACCAAAGTAAAACGCGGCAAAGGGAGGAGGTTGTTTTGGATCTCCGTGTGGTAATAAGAGGGATAATAATGATTATCCGGAGTTTTTTTTGCAAAAAGAATAGTAGTTGTTGGCAGCAATTGAAATTACTTGGATTCGGGGCTGAGCAGAACTTGAAAACAACAATATTAAAGCAATGTGCATTTGCTCTCAGAGAGGGAAAGGAGGAGAGAAACAGATTGAGAGAAACAGAGAGAAACAGAGATAGAGAGAGAAAGAGATAGAAAGAAAGTGAAAGAAAGAGAGAGAGAAAAAATGAAAGAGAGAAAGAGAAAGAGAGAAAGAGAGAGAGAGAAAGAAAAAGAAAGAGAAGGAAAGAAGGAAGAGAAAGACAAAGAAAGAAAGAAAAGAAAAAGAAA
>NW_026623978.1:64295-68254 GCF_030028575.1 Malurus melanocephalus | reverse complement strand
AGGGAAAGGGAAAGGGAAAGGGAAAGGGAAAGGGAAAGGGAAAGGGAAAGGGAAAGGGAAAGGGAAAGGGAAAGGGAAAGGGAAAGGGAAAGGGAGCTCTGGCCCCCCTTGGATCCAGCGGTGTGTTCGGTCTGTCCTGGCCATGCCCCTGTGCTGGGCTCGCCCTTTCCCCCCAAAATGAGTCTTTTAAAGCCCCGGAGCTGTGGCCGGGCAGATCTGAGGTTTCACCACCACACCCATAAACTCTCCCTTTACCCTCACTCAGAGGTGCAGCCCCAGCCCCAGCRAAGCCCCTCCTGCCTTTCCCACCTGTCAAGGATTTGAGGCACTCACATTTCATCTTTCAGTGTCACCCCGTTGTCCCCAGACAGGTTTCCCAGCCCTGAATAAATCAAACACTTCACCCTGTGTCCACACTGGGTGAAAGAACCTGTTCTGRGACAACACCACCACCCCGTGGCTCAGAGCCTGTTAAATCTCCTTCCTGGGAATTCTTCCTCTTCCACAGTGGTGATTGCCACGTAGCAAACAGAAGGATGAAAGAGAAGACAACAAATGAATAATTCTACAGTGAACAACAGCAACGCCAATCCTTAGGAATATAAATCCCACTAACCACTCATTTCATCATCCATTTCGCCATCCTGTGAGCCCCAGAGGCTTCAAGAGCCACAGAATCCGTGGTTTAGGACTCCATCCACCAAACCAGTCCGTGGGTTGYGTTACCAGAGCACTCCCATGTTTGCTCAGCACCTTCTCTCACCTCAGCTCGGGCTTCTTCTGTGGAAACAGCAGCGCTGTGGATGCAGCGTTCCCCGTCGGTGAAATTTAACATTCCACGTACCCCCCGTTCCTTTAATCACAACATTTCTAACGCTGARGCATTCTGCAATGTCATCTTCACAGCCTGCCGAGCTGCACGTTTAATTCTCCAAAAGCACATCTTGTCTCGTTACTCAGAACCTGTGCTTGCCAAGCTAAATTTCCCAGAGCCCKCTGGTGTCTCATTATTACACTCCTGGGAGAGAAACCTGCTCCATGCCCGAGGGCTGGAGTCATTCTGAAGGTAAAATCGTGGGATTATGGGATGGTTTGGGTTGGAARGGACCTTAAAGCTCATCTGGTTCTTCCCTTCTGCCGTGGGCAGAACTTCCACCATCCCAGGCTGCTCCAAACCCCCTCCAGCCTGGCCTGGGACATTTCCAGGGATCCAGGGGCAGCCACAGCTTCTCTGAGCACTCTGTGCCAGGGCCTCAACCCCCTCCCAGGGAAGAATTTCTTCCTGATATCCCATCTAACGCTGCTCTCTCTCAGTTTGAAGCTATTCCCTCTTGTCCTGTCGCTCCAGTTCCCGACGAACCCTGGTGGGTTCTGCAGGGCTTGGTGTGGGACAGTGTGGGGTCCCTGCTCCCACTGCTGGTCCATGGAGGATCAACAGGGATTTTCCTCCTTCCCAGGGTGTGGGAGAGGCTTTCCTGGGCTTTCTGGGACCCGTGTGGGGGTCTGCAGAATTTTCCATGGCACTGCACCGACCCCTGATCCACCCCAGAACCCAGGATCCAATGGAGTTTCCGTGGGACACCGCAGATCCTGCTCCTTCCCAGGAGCTTTCCCAGGTTTTTCTGGGCTTTCTGGAACCCCTGCTCCCTCCCTCAGGGGCTCTGCAGAACTTCTCATGGCACTGCCCAGATCCCTGCTCCATCCCAGACCCCAGGGACCGGATGGAGTTTCCATAGGGCAGACCCCTTGCTCCTTCCCAGTGGCTGCAGTGGGATCTGATGGAGTTTCCATGGGACAGCAAAGACTCTGCTCCTTCCCAGGGTGTGGGAGAGGCTTTCCTGGGCTTTCTTGGACCCCTGTGGGGCTCTGCAGAACTTTCTGTGGCACTGCACAGACCGCTGCTCCATCCCAGAATCCAGAGACCCGACGAAATTTCCATTCTCTGTATTTCTATACTTTCAAGTGTCTGTATTGTACTTCTCTAGTGCACAACATTAAAGCTCCTGTTCTCACATCTTTAGACAAAACAATTTCTCTCTGGGCCTAAAATCCAAGGACACTTCGCTGCCTCAGAGCCCCAAAATATGGAAACAACAGAGAATTGTGGGGAGCAAGCTTGGGGTGGGTGACACCATCACCTGAAGGTGTCACTGGAGAATTGGGGCCCGAAATGTTCATAAGACAGAACTTATAAACGGTGAAGATCTCGTGACTCGGGGTCCATTTTGGGTGCAGCCTCAGGAGGAGGCTTTGTCTGCCCTCAAAGTACCGGCAGGCCTGGATTAAATTTGTCGGTTTTATTTTCTTCACTTTGTCTGGCGAGCCTCGTTTGAGGCATCAGTCCCTCGTCCCCTCAGCGGTCCTTCCTGCGCAGCGGTGGTGACGGGGGGTAGTGGCGGGTGGGGGGGACATCGTAGTGACAGGGGATGTGGCTGTTTTTGGGGGAGTCGTAGTGGCTGGGGGGGTCTCTGTGGGGAGGGCCCTCAGGATCCTCAGGACAACTCTCTGTGGGGACAAGAGAAAGCTGCAAGGGGTCATGTTCCCTCTAGGGTCACACAGGCCATGTCACCAATGTGCCCCAGGGGTCACACAACCCCTGCCACCAGGGTCATGTCCCACCCCCGCCTCCCCCCAGGGCATGCCCTGTCCCCAATGTCCCCCTGGGGTCACACAGCCCGTCACCGGGGTCACACTCCACCTGAGGGCAGTGCAGCCCCTGTCACCAGTGTCCCCCTGTGGTCACACAGCCCCTGTCACCGGGGTCACACTCCACCTGAGGGCAGTGCAGCCCCTGTCACCAGTGTCCCCCTGTGGTCACACAGCCCCTGTCACCAGGGTCACATCCCCGCCAGGGTCACGCAGTCCCTGTCACTAGGGTCATGTCCCCCCCCCAGGGCATGCCACTGTCACCAATGTCCCCCTGGGGTCACACAGCCCCTGTCACCAGGATAATGTCCCTGCTGGGCATGCCCCTGTCACCAATGTCCCCCTGGGGTCACACAGCCCCTGTCACCAGGGTCACATCACCCCCAGGGTCACACAGCCCCTGTCACCAAGGTCACGCCCCCTCCTGAGCAGTGCAGCCCCATTCACCAGTGTCCCCCTGAAGTCACACAGGCCCTGTCACCGAGGTCATGTTCTCCCCCCAGGGCATGCCACTGTCACCAATGTCCCCCTGGGAACACACAGCCTCTGTCACCAGGGTAATGTCCCCCCCAGGGTCACGAAGCCCATGTCACCAATATCCCCCTGGGGTCACACAGTCCCTGTCACTGAGGTCATGTCCCCTCTAGGGCAGTGCAGCCCCTGTCACCAATGTCCCCCTGGGGTCACACAGCCCCTGCCACCAGGGTAATGCCCCCCCCAGGGTCACAAAGCCCATGTCACCAATGTCCCCCTGAGGTCACACAGCCCCTGTCACCGGGGGGCAGTGCCAGCCCTGTCCCCAAGGCTGTTCCCACCCCAGACCACGCACTCCCCATCACTGGGGCTGTGTCCCCACTGAGCAGGTGACCAAGGMACCCCCAGCCGTACCCTCCTGTGGCGGCTCCTCGAGGAGCCCGATCTCGGCGTAGGACATCTCCCGCTTCACAGGGGATTTCATCTCCATGTAGCTGCCCTCGAGGGCCTTGGCCAGGGCAGGGGGCAGCTCCTTGATGGTGGCGTAGGGGTTTTCGCTGGCCAGGGAGCTGGAGCTGGCACCCAGCCCCTCCCGGGGGTGCTCTGGGGGAGGAGGCGGAGTTGGGGATCCCCCCATGGCAGGGAGCACAGGGGAGAGGGAGGAGTTGTGTTTAGGTSTGTCCCAGGCAAATCCTGGCATCATTCCTGCCCTATCCCAGCCCTGCCTCTTCCCCATCACAGCCCCATGCCAATCCTTATCCCATCCTCACCTGATCCAGTCTGATCCCAATCCGTCCTCAAACCACCCCTGCCCTTTCCCCATCCCTGTCCGTTCCACA
>NW_026623978.1:56460-63371 GCF_030028575.1 Malurus melanocephalus | reverse complement strand
GTGTCCACCCCACTCCAGCCAAGACCCCACTGGAGCTTTCCCCTCCTCCTCCTCACCCCTGGGCCCCAGGGCCGATGCCCGGAGGTGCTTCCAGTCRGGAGGCATCGTGGCATTACCATCGGGGCTGTAGGGTCTCTCCAGGCTCGGGAAGAGCTGGGTGCCAGGCACCTGGAGCCCAGAGAGGGGACAGATTGTCCTCGAGGGTTGTGGCAGTGGTGCCACATCGCGCTGGCCGTGTCACACCCTGCCATACCTTGAGGGAGCTGGCTCTGTCCTGGGGTCCGGGGGCGGGCAGCGGGCACTGGGACAGCGTGTGGTAGCTGGGGTTGGAGTAGTAGTGCGCGTGGTGGCTTGGTGGCACATCTGAAGGGACAGCGGTCATCCCGGTGCCAGAGGGCCACCACAGCCACACCACTGTCACCAGGCTCACCTGGCACCATGTAGTCCGAGGTGTCCGTTTGTCCAGCTCTGTAGGCCACGGCCAGGTGYTGGCTCTCCTTCCTCTTCTGCCGGTGATGGTAGCACAGGGTGGTGACCACCACGGCCACCAGCAGCACCACCAGGGCCACCAGGCTCAGCACCATGCCCAGGGGGCTGTAGGCTAAAGGAGGGGCTGGCTCGATGGTGTAGGGCTGGTCAGGGCTCCCTGTGGGGTGAGGAGGAGGAGGGTGAGTCCTTAGGGTGGGGGAGGAAAGCTGGGGAGCCCCCATTGTGCCCCCACTCACCGGGATGACAGTGGGGACCGGTGGCACCTGGGGCGCAGGGACACGTCCCGTTGGTGGGGTCACAGGTGGCGTTGTGGGGACAGCGGCAGAGCTGGTCACACTGGAGCCCAAAAGTCCCGGGGGCGCAGGCTGGGGAGGAGCCAGTGCCATACTGGGACCATACAGCTCCGTGTTGGGACAGTATGGCCCCAAACTGGGACAATATGGCTCCATACTGGGACAATATGGCCCCAAACTGGGACAATATGGCTCCATACTGGGACAATATGGCCCCAAACTGGGACAATACGGCCCCAAACTGGGACAATACGGCCCCAAACTGGGGACAATATGGCTCCATACTGGGAGAATACAGCTCCATACTGGGACCACACAGCTCCATACTGGGACCACACAGCTCCATACTGGGACAAAATGGCCCCAAACTTGGATAATATGGCTTCATACTGGGATCATACAGCTCCATACTGGGACAATATGGCCCCATACTGGGACAATATGGATCCAAACTGGGACCACACAGCTCCATACTGTAATTACACATACCCGTACTAGGACAATATGGCCCCATACTGGGACAATACAGCTCCATACTGGGACCCTACAGTTCCATCCTGGGATTACACAGATCCAAACTGGGACAATATGGCCCCATACTGGGACAATATGGCCCTATACTGGAACAATAAGGCTCCATACTGGGACAATACAGCCCTATACTGGGACAATATAGCTCCATACTGGGATTACACAGATCCATACTGGGACAATATAGCTCCATACTGGGACAATATGGCCCTATACTGAGACAACACAGCTCCATATTGGGATTACACAGATCCATACTGGACAATATGGCCCCATACTGGGACAACACAGTCCCATAATGGGGGAATACAGCTCCATACTGGGACTACACAGATCCAAAGTGGGACAACATAGCCCCAAACCGGGACAATATGGCCCCAAATTGGGACAATATGGCCCCAAATTGGGACAATACAACTCCATAATGTGGCAATAAGGCTCCATACTGGGACAGTATGGCCCCAAACTGGGACCACACAGCTCCATACTGGGACCATATAGCTCCATACTGGGGCAACATGGTCCCATAATGGGAGAATACAGCCCCATACTGGGATCATACAGTTCCATACTGGGACTACACAGATCCAAACTGGGACCATATAGCTCCATTCTGAGACAATATGGCTCCATACTGGGACCATACAGCTCCATACTGGGGCAATACAGCTCCATACTGGGATTATTCAGCCACAAGGTGCCCAGGTGCCAGGGGCCCCTAAGGCTCRGTACTGCCCAGGCCAGAGCTGTGCAGGGGTCACCCAGGTGGCTACAGACATTTCTCTCAGTTGCCCCCTCCAGACCCTCTCTGTCTCAGGGATACCTCATCCCCCAGCCCCCCGAGCCCCCCACTCACGCTGGGAGCAGCGGGGTCCKCGCCAGCCCGGGGCGCACAGGCAGGAGCCGTTGGTGGGGTGGCACGAGGAGCCGTTGGCACAGGAGCAGCTCAGCGAGCAGCGCTTGCCGTAGCGCCCGTGGGGACAGGCTGGGGACAGAGCGGCACACCTGACCTCAGCTCAGGGCTTAAGGACCAGGCTGGGGGCAACCTGGGCTTTTTGGGGGGGTGTCCACTCACRGCGCTGGCAGGTGGGGCCGCGGAACCCCGGGGCGCAGGTGCAYGATCCGTCCTGGGGGGAGCAGGAGSCTCCGTTGCGGCAGGAGCAGGACATGCGACAGCCGWGACCCCAGGAGCCTTGGGGACAGCCCTGCTTGCACTGCGGCCCTGCGGGGATGGTGAGGGGTGAGGGCCGATGGCTGAGGGCACAGCAGGGTGTCCCCACACCCGGTGTCCCCTTTACCTGTCCAGCCAGGCAGGCAGAGGCACTGTCCGGTCACTGGGTCGCAGCGGTCAGCGTGGGCGCACACGCAGCGCTCCCCACAGCCCGCCCCAAACGTCCCGTTCTGGAGCGTGGGGACAARATAGGGGTCAGCACGGGATGGTGGCACCCTGGCAGCCCCAGCAYGGCCACAAGGACTCACCGGGCAGGGCTGCAGGCAGCGGGGACCCTGCCAGCCCGGGGGACACCGGCAGATCCCGCTTTGGGGGTCGCAGGATGCCCTGTGGGCGCAGTCACAGCTCCGGTTGCAGCTGAGACCCCAAGTACCAGCAGGACACGGTGTTGAGCAGTCAGGTCCGTGCCAGCCTGTGGGATGAGGGGACAATGGGGTGGGCATGGGGACAGGGACAGGGACCCCCCTCAGGCCCCAGAGTGCACCCACCTTCCTTGCAGAAGCAGGAGCCGTCGAGCGGGGAGCAGGCGAGGGCGTGCTGGCAGGAGCAGTGCCCCGAGCAGTTCATCCCAAAAGTGTTGGGGGGACACAGGGAGGAGCAGTGCTCGTCCTGGATTTGGGGACCAAGAATTCAGGACAGACAGGACCCCTGCCCAGGGCTGGGGAAAGGAACCACATGCCCAGGGACCACCCAGCTCCTCTTGGCCACCTGGTGCTGTAGGGAAAGTGGACAACCACAAAAACCCCATGGGAACCCCAAGCTCTCCCCAGGGTTGCCCAGAACCCCAAGCTGCCCCTCAAGGATGACCCCCAATGGATGCCCAGACCCCGAAACTGCCCTGAGAGATAACAAGACCCCCAACCCATTCCTGAGGATGCCCAGACCCCAAAACTTCCCTGAGAGATAACAAGACCCCCAACCCCAAAAAAGGATGCCCAGACCCCAAAACTGCTCTTAGAGATAACGAGACCCCCAGCGCATTCCTGAGGATGCCCAGACCCTGAAACTTCCCTGAGAAATAATGAGACCCCAAACCCATTCCCAGGGATGCCCAGACCCTGAAACTTCCCTGAGAGATAATGAGACCCCCAACCTCAACAAAGGATGCCCAGACCCCAAAACTGCTCTTAGAGATAACGAGACCATCAATGCATTCCTGAGGATGCCCAGACCCCAAAACTGCTCTCAGAGATAACAAGACCCCCAACCCCAACAAAGGATGCCCAGACCCCGAAACTGCTCTTAGAGATAATGAGACCCCCAAACCATTCCCAAGGATGCCCAGACCCCGAAACTGCTCTCAGAGATAACAAGACCCCCAAACCATTCCTGGGGATGCCCAGACCCTGAAAATGCCCTCAGAGATAACAAGACCCCCAACCCATTCCTGGGGATGCCCAGACCCTGAAAATGCCCTGAGAGATAACGAGACCCCCAACCCATCCTGGAGAACGCCCCATATTTCCCTTGCCTCCAAACCATCCAGACACCCTCATTCCCCCCAGAACCTTCCATAGCCCCCTCGACCCCACACTCCCCAGGACCAGGAGCCCCTGCCCCTCACCGTGTAGCCCGGGGGRCAGTGGCAGTGGCCGGTGGTGCCATCACAGACCCCGCCGTGGAGGCAGAGGCAGCTCTGCAGGCAGCCTGGCCCAAAGTGTCCGGGGGGACAGCTCTCGTTGCAGTAGAGCCCGGCCCAGCCAGGGAGGCAAACGCATTCCCCGAGCATCGGGTGACAGCTGGGAGTGCACGCTCAGCATCCCAGTGCTCCCAGTATGGGGCACTGGTGGTGCTGGGAAGGGGCTTTGGAAATGGGGGAGCGCAAAGCACTTGGCCCAGGTGGGGATGAAAATGTTTCTGGTCACACTGACAACACCTGGCTGGCTCGGGGACAGTGTGGGGGGATGTGGTGGAGGGAGGAAGGGATGGGGGAGGAAATGAGGGTGGTGGGGCAAGATGAGGGTGGTGGGAGAGGTGAAGAGGGTGGGAGGAGCTGGTGTGGGATGGATGGGATGGGATGGGATGGGATGGGATGGGATGGGATGGGATGGGATGGGATGGGATGGGATGGGATGGGATGGGGGATGCTGAGGTGCTGTGGGGGTGCCAGGGAGGGATAGGGATTTTGGGGTGGGATGAAGGTGCCATGGTGGGATGGCAAAGGATGGGGTAGCTGAGGTAGGATGGGGATGCCAGGGTGGGATGGGGGTGATGGGGTAGGATGCGGATGTTGGGGTGGGATGAGGGTGCAAGGGTGGGATGACGGTGGTAGGATGAGATGGAGATGCTGGAGTGGAATGAAGATTTTGGGGTAGGATAGGGATGCTGGGGTGGGATGGGGATGCCAGGATGGGATATGATGGGGGACCTGGGGTAGGATGGGGATGTTGGGTTGGGATTGGGGTTTGGGGTAGGATGGGGATGTTGGGTTGGGATGGGGATGTTGGGTTGGGACGGGGATGCTGGGGTGGGATTGGGATGCCAGGATGGGATATGATGGGGGACCTGGGGTAGGATGGGGATGTTGGGTTGGGACAGGGATGCTGGGGTGGGATTGGGGTTTGGGGTGGGATGGGGATGTTGGGGTAGGATGTTGGGGTGTTGGGTTGGGATGGGGATGTTGGGGTGGGATGGAAATTTTGGGGTAGGATGGGGATGCTGGGTGGGATGGGGCTGTCAGGATAGGATGGGGATGTTGGGTTGGGATGGGGATGCTGGGGTAGGATTGGTATGTTGGGTTGGGATGGGGATGTTGGGTTGGGACGGGGATGCTGGGGTGGGATGGGGCTGTCAGGATGGGATACGATGGGGGACCTGGGGTAAGATTGGGATGTTGGGATGTTAGGTTGGGATGGGGATGCTGGGGTGGGATGGGGATGTTGGGTTGGGATTGGGGTTTGGGTTGGGATGGGGATGTTAGGCTGGGATGGGGATGTTGGGTTGGGATTGGGGTTTGGGGTGGGATGGAAATTTTGGGGTAGGATGGGGATGTTAGGTTGGGATGGGGCTGTCAGGTTGGGCAGGGGCCACACCTCTGGCTGTGTTGGGGGTGGCAGAGGCAGCGGCTCTGGCAGTGCAGACCATAGAGGCCGGGCAGGCAATGTCTCTCCTCGCAGCGGCTGCCCTGGAAGCCGGCCTCGCACAGGCAGCCCCCGTCCACGTGGAAGCACTGGCCCCCATTGGCACAGTCACAGCTCTCCTGGCAGTCCTGCCCGTARCGCCCCACCGGGCACCTCTCCTGGCACCTGCAGGGAGCAGAGGGGTGGCAMAGCCCCACCAGGATCTGAGGTGACTCCTGGAGTCCCCCCTCGCCCCAGGCTGAGGCCATGCAGCTCATGGCAGGCCAGGCTGGGGAATCTGGGGGTCCCGGCAGCAGTGGGTTGTGGTAGCTTCATCCCCATGTGTCCCCTCCCCATGTACCCCCCACCATCCATGGTATCCCTATGTCCTGCCCCTGTGTGTCCCCTCCTCGTGCACCTCCATCTCCACCTGCTCCCAGCCCCATGGACCCCCATTCCAAAATGCCCTGTCCTCAAGTGTCCCATCCCCCTGCCCTCGATCCCTTTGACCTTTTATTCTCCTGCATCCCCATTTCCCCACACCCTCAATCCCCCTCATCCCTTCCCCTCCATCCCCTTGTACCCATCCCCCCCAATACCCCATTCCCCCATCCCCATATTTCCTTTCCCCCCACCCCATGCCCAGTCCTCCTCCTCACTTCTCTCCAGTGAAGCCAGGGGCACACTGGCACTGTCCCCTCTGGGGGTCACAGTGGCCCCCGTTGTGGCAGTGACACTCGCCCTGGCAGCCGGAGCCAAAGTGCCCGGGAGGGCACGGCACAGAGCAGATCTCCCCCTGCAAAGGAGCACCAGGGTCAGCAGGGGAAACTGAGGCAGGGACCACATTTGGGGTGAGGAAATTTGGAAACTGAGGCWGTGCCCACCTACCATCCATCCATGGGGGCAGACGCAGGTGCTGCTGCTGGAGGGGTGGCAGATGCCATGGTTCTGACAGGGACAGGGTGTGGCGCAGGATGTCCCCTCAGGGCAGGGCACCTCGCAGCTATTGGGGGGGTGAGGGGTGAGCAGGACCCTGCCTGGGGGTGGCAGAGGACGGGAGGGCACAGACAGAGGGGTCCCTACTCACAGGGGGCCGCTCAGCCCCGSTGGGCAGAGGCAGGCGCCGGTAGAGGCGTTGCAGGGGGCCCCGTGGTGGCACTGGCAGGGGAGGTGACAGCCCTGCCCGTAGGTGCCAGGCGGGCACGGCTGGCGGCACAGAGAGTCGGCAAAGCCAGGGGGGCAGGAGCAGACCCCAGTCAGGGGGTCACAAGGGGCCCCGTGGTGGCAGGGGCAGCGCTGCCCACAGTC
>NW_026623978.1:52939-54340 GCF_030028575.1 Malurus melanocephalus | reverse complement strand
GCGATGGGGACAGCAGGGACAATGGCTTTGGGGACAGCTTCCCTCCATCCTGGGAACACCCTGCAGTGAGACACACCCCTCCAGCCCCCCATGGCCCYGGGGACACCCTGCGGTCCCCGAGGGGCTCTGCGGAGCCGGGGCTGTTCCCACCTCTGCTGCGGGCAGGGCAGAGGGAGGCCCAGCCCCTCGGGACAGGGCTCGCTGGAGGACACGACRTGCGGTTTGGTGTAGGATTCCTTCACTGCCGCCGTGAAGCTGCGGGTGGGGGGAATGTGGRGTGACGGCGGGTCCTGGGAGACCCYACCGCTGTCACCATSCCCCTCCCCAGTCCCCCCAGTCCTACCTCTCCCAGTAGCTGCAGACATTGGGGTCGCCGGGGCGCAGGGCAGCCAGGAGCCCGGCGTGCACCGCCAGCACCGCGGCCCGCAGCAGCATCCTGCACGGAGAGACAGACCACGGCTGCACCCCGCGCCTCCGCACATTCCCGCTCCCCACCCACCGCCCCCGGCCCCAGCTCCGGGTCCGACCTCCCTGCAGCGCTGGCTTTGCATTCCTCCATCGGGAGAAACAGCCCCGGCCCCTCTGCTCCCCGAGCGCTGCGCTGTGCCAAGGGGAAACTGAGGCACGGCCACTCCGCAGCCTGGGTGGCCTCASGCAGCCTCATCCCAGCATCCTGAGACGCTTTTTCTTCATCACCCCGAACTGTCCTGGCAGACCCCATGCCAGAGGTGGGAACCCGGGGTGTCGGGGCGGGGTTCGGCACGGCAGCTCCAGCCCCTGGCGCGGCGCCGCACGGCCCCGCTTCAACCCGCTCTGTGTTTATTCCCAGCGGTGTTTCCTGGATCCATCGGCTTCTTGCTCAACCCAGAGAGGGTCCGGCTCTGCCGGGAGCAGCTCCAGGAGCGCTGCTAGCCGGAGGCCGGGCTGGGAGAGCCGGCGAGCCCCCCAGCCCCCCGTGCCGGGGGTGCTGTTTACCGGGATGAGAGTTTTAGGGCAGGATTGCCGTGTGCCAAGGAGGAAACAGAGGTTTCCTGGTCAGCACAGCTGGATTTACGGGGGCTTCCTTGCTGCTCCAGCTGTAGRACACCCCAAAGGTGCTGCCCCGGCRGCTCCCTGGGTTCATCCTCCCCCTCACCAGAGCCCGWGCTGCGTTTTGGGGCCCCAGCATCCGGTTTTGGGTGGAAAAATTGTTTAGTGTGAAAGTTTCCCCCGTTTCCCTTCAACTCCCGGCAGTGAGGAATTAATTGCTCATCCGCTGCCAACATTCCCTCCCATRGACCCTGCRGAGCAGGGAGAGCCAGGGGAACCCCGAGCCCTCCCCAGTGCCCCGCTCATTCCCAGCCTCATCCCCCGCTCCAGGAATATGGGGGGGAACGGGGGAGGGGGTCCCCGCATTGCTGG
>NW_026623978.1:35391-50951 GCF_030028575.1 Malurus melanocephalus | reverse complement strand
GGGGACACGGCGCTGAGCCCCGCCACAGCCCCTATCTCTACCCCGGGCGCTTCCTCTGCCAAAACCCCCGGGGCTGACGCGTTTCCTCCGCGGACCCGCGGGGACGGGGCTGGRTGAGAGCGAGTGGGGCACGGGKGCAAGTCAGGGRCAGCGACAGGGACAAGGTCAGCATYGTGGGGTCACCGYGGGGTGTCRCAGCACTGTCCCGCGCCCCATCCGCTGTTCCCCGTCCCCTCACCACTGTCCGCTCACCTCGGAACCTGCACCATCCCCAAGTCCCTCCCGCCGCTGGGGACTGTCCCCTCCGGCAGCACCCAGCAGGGGACGGTGTAATAACCCCTCCAACCCACCCCTGGCCCCAGGGCGGCCCGGGAGGGTGACGGTGGCACTCACCTGGCCGGGACCCGCGGTGGAGGGCAGGGTCAGGGCGCAGCGGCCCCGACACGGGGCTGGCCTGGCCGGCCGGGATGGCGCAGSGCGGCCGTCGGAAGCGGAGGGAGGGCTGGAGCTGCTCTCAGGAAGTTTGGATATGGAGTCAACTACGGAAAAGGGAAAAAAATAAAAAAAAACCCTAATTATTTTTTTCTTTTTTTTTTTTTCTTTGCTGTCCAGAAACCGGCGGGTTTTGGCACAGCAGCACTGTCGGGGCTGCTCACACAGAGCATCGCGTGGGGAGGGGTCTGTGGGGACATCCCTCAGCTCCGTCCTGGTGCTGGAGGGTGTCCCCTTCCCGAGGGCTCTGTGGCACCCACGGGTGCAGGGCCTGACCCGGGGTGTCCCCCAGGGCTGGGGCAAAGGAAGGGACCCCCTGAATAGGGGATGGCTGCTCTGTGGTGAGCGGCAGTGAGGACTGGGGTGNCCCTTGGCTTCAGGGCAGCGGCTGCTGGCAGCAGAGCAGAGCTCGGGGTTGGTGCCTGACATTCTGGGCATAGCATCCCTGAATCCCAACATTCTGGGCACCGCATCCCTGCATCCCAGGGACACACTGTGTCCCAGCATCATAGGCACACAACATCCCTGCATCCCAGCATTTCGGGCACAGCATCCCTGCACCCCATGTACATCGTCCCTGCATCCCAGGGACACATCATCCCTATATCCCAACATTTCAGGCATGTCATTCCTGCATCCCAGGGACACATCATTCCTGAATCCCAGGGACACATCATTCCTGCACCCCCAAATCCCAGGAACACATCCCCCCACATTCCAGGCATGCATGTTCCCCATGCCTCAGGATCATGGGCACACATCATCCCTGCATCCTGACATTTCAGGCACAGCATCCCTGAATCCCATGTACATCATCCCTGAATCCCAGGGACACATCATCCCTGCATCCCAGGGACACATCATTCCTGCACCCCTAAATCCCAGGAACACATCCCCCCCACATTCCAGGCACGCATGTTCCCCATGCCTCAGGATCCTGGGCACGCATCATCCCTCCATCCCGACATTTCAGGCACGTCATTCCTGCATCCCAGGGACACATCATTCCTGAATCCCAGAAACACATCATTCCTGCATCCCGGGCACACATCATCCTTGAATCCCAGGGACACATCATTCCTAAATCCCAGAAACACATCATTCCTGAATCCCAGAAACACATCATCCCTGAATCCCAGGGACACATCATTCCTTCACCCCCAAATCCCAGGAACATATCCCCCCATATTCCAGGCACACGTGTTCCCCACATCTCAGGATCCTGGGCACACATCATCCCTGCATCCCGACGTTTCGGGCACGTCATTCCTGCATCCCAGGGACAGCATCATTCCTGAATCCCAGAAACACATCATTCCTGCACCCCCAAATCCCAGGAAACATATCCCCCCCACATTCCAGGCACGCATGTTCCCCATGCCTCAGGATCATGGGCACACATCATCCCTGCATCCTGACATTTTGGGCACATCATTCCTGCATCCCAGGGACACATCATCCCTGCATCCCAGGGACACATCATTCCTGCATCCCAGGGACGCATCATTCCTGAATCCCAGAAACACATCATTCCTGCACCCCCAAATCCCAGGAAACATATCCCCCCCACATTCCAGGCACGCATGTTCCCCATGCCTCAGGATCATGGGCACACATCATCCCTGCATCCTGACATTTTGGGCACATCATTCCTGCATCCCAGGGACACATCATCCCTGAATCCCAGGGACACATCATTCCTGCATCCCAGGGACACATCATCCCTGCACCCCCAAATCCCAGGAACACATCCCCCCACATTCCAGGCACACGTGTTCCCCACGGCTCAGGATCATGGGCACACATCACCCCAGGATCACGAGTCGTCCCTGCACCCCAGACACTGCAACCCTTCCCTTCAGGACCCCTGGCCATGTCTCCCCTGCATCCCAGGTCACCCCCAGATCCTTGGGGGATCGCCGGCCTTGCACCACCCCAATATCCTGAGCTCCTCAGACATCCACCACCTCTGCATCCCCGGATCCGGACCGTATATCAAAATTACATCCTGGAATCCTGACCGTATTTCAAAATTACATCCCGGACTCCTGACCATATTCCAAAATTACATCCCGGACTCCTGACCATATTCCAGAATTATATCCCGGGCTCCTGACCACATCCTCGCATCCCCGTGTCACCCCGTGTCCCCCCGAATCCAGGACCCCCGGCCAAGCCGCTCAGCACCGCGGACCCCCCTGCCCAGCCGCCCCCCACCCCCAGCACACATTAGCGGCCTCCGCGGCTCCCGAGGCGCCGTTAATTGCTCTGCTCGTTACAGGAACAGCTCTAATCACTCACAACGATTTTCACATCCCAGGGAGACTCCGCTGCCCGCCCCCCTCCCCGTACCCCTCCTCGGGTCTCCATTAGGACCAAACCCACCCGCAGCTGGGGCTACGCTGTGGCCACCCCAAAACGGCGCTTCCGGGAGCGGGGGTGGGCACCGAGAGCTGCTCCAATCCTGGGACAGGGAAGATTGGAGATGGGACAAGTTGGGGACATCCGGAACTGAGGATGGGGTGGGGAAGTGACCCCCCCACTCCGATGCTTTTTAAGGTGTCCCCAGGGCTTTGGGGAAATATTGCTCGGGGACACTCCAGGGCCACTTCAGTGCCGAGATGCCTTTGCAGCCCCCCCGGGACCCTTAGAGCCGGGGAGGATGGAGACCCCCAAGTGCACTTTGATGTGGTCAGGGCTGTGTGGCATCCATCCCTCTCAATGCCGGGATCCAGCTGGATTCTCAGCTGCCCTAAACATCCTTCCCATCACGCAGGGAACCCCAAAAACCTGACTGATGGTCTTAGAGGGGACCTGGAGACCCTTTAGGCGGGGAGGGGATCACTCTGAAGAGCAGACCCCACCCTGCCATGGTCTGAGCCGGTGGCAGGAGGGTGGCACAGCCGGGATGGGACCCCCGGCGCARTTGCAGAATCGGGCCCGGGACTCCCCAGCCCCGATGAACCCGGGTTAACAGGGCCAGGCCCCGGTGCCGCTGGGGCGGCAGCTTCGCCAGGGAGCGGAGCCGTTAATTACCTCATTGCCAGAGTCCATTACCGCTCCCCCCGGAGCAGTGAAATGGAGAAACTTCGGCAGGAGGGGTGGGRGGGAGGATAAAATCGATCGCGGGGGGAGCCTTAACTCTTCCCTGACCACWCCAASGGGGAAACTGAGGCACAGCYACCAGCRCSGGGGATTATTAAGGGATTGCCACCGCATGATGGAAGCTGAAGCACGGCTGCAGGAAAGTCCACCCTGCTCGGAGAGGGGGTGTCACCACGGCACGTGGCCCTTTTTGGGGCGTTGGTCTGCGGCAATCTCCAGCGTGGGGCTGGAAAAGCTCAAGGTTGTAATCTAGTTCCTTCCTCAAATTAGATAAGAGGGAAAAAGGCCATAAATCAGCGTGAGCAGCGATTAGAGACCCCAAAGAAGCAGGTGGGGGGCTCTGCCTGCCAGGCTGAGCTCCTGCAGGGCCGGACACTGCCCGTGCCAGCTTCCCGTATCCCGGGGCTGGACCCTAGGCAAACATCCAGGATCAGCCAGAAGGGCCCGACCCCGCTGCAGGGTTTTGGGATGCATTACAGGCTGGGAGCTGCGGGGTGCTGGGGCCGGCTCCAATTTCCTCCGGTTCACGCTGTGCCACATCCAGCCCTGGCCACCGGGCAGGGCCAGGTGCTAGCCCCAAACCCCTCAGTACCCACCCCAGACCCCCCAACTACTCCCACCTTGAGCCGTGCCTCAGTTTCCCCAGCGACCCCGCTTTCCTCCTGCTTATCTCGGGTCGTGGGGGGTAACAAAGGAGCTGCCAGGGCTCTGCCTGTGCTGCCTAATTATCCAGATGAAATCAATTCAGCTCCATTATGGTCAAATCCAGGTCTCAACCATTACCAAGGCGGCTGGAGAGCCTGAAGGAAGGATGATGGAGTGGACGCTACAGGGCATGTGATAACCCCCTGGTTCCGATGAGAGGACACAGCGAAGGGGGGCTGTCGCTCTTTTGGGGGGGATGGGTGTCGGCTTTGTGCTGCAAAGTCCCATCCTCTACCCGGAGCCCTTGGCCAGGGGACTCAGATGCCCCGGGACAGGGCATGGCACAARTTCTGTCCAAGGTGACACAGCCAGAAATGTCCCACTCTGGGCTGGGGATGAGAACACCCTCCCTGTGCCAGAATGGGCACGTGTGACCCCACATCCCAGGCTCCTGGGCACACCTTGACCCACCATCCTGGGACAACACCTCTCCCCTCCAGATCCTCTCCCCCACATAGCGCAGCCTCCCCGATTTGAAAAGCCCCTCTTTCTCCCCAAAATCCCCCCCTCCCACGTGCCTGGCCGGCACCCCAGAGCACGCAGAGCGCAGTGCGGGGGACACAGTTTATTATTGACTGGTTTCACTGCAGAGTGGGCGAGCACAGGGCRTCCCAGCTCCCCCGGGAGAGCTGAGCCCCCCAGCTCTGAACCTCTCAGAACCACCCCGTGCTGGGGGTTCCCATCTCTGCCCCCCCATAGCCAACCCACATCAGCCGAGTGCCTCCATCCCGGCGCAGTGGGAACGCCAAAAAGCCACAGAACACGGCCAAAAACCGGGGGGGCACCGCCCTGGGGGTCCCCCAGCCCAACCCAGCCCTCCAGCCCCCCCCAGGAGTCAGCTGGCATTTTCCACTATAAATAAGATTTCAGGCTTCTCCCGCTTTGGGGCATCAGTCCGGGGTTGTGTGTGGGGTGAAAGCCATGCCCCTGAGCAGCAGGGAGGGCAGGGGGAACAGCGGGGAGCGGATGGTGGGTGGGTGGGTGAGCCATCCCCGCTCAGCCCAGGATGTCCAGGTACACAGGGGGGGTCTTGACGAGGGCCTGGAGGCGGCTGTGGATCTCCTTGATGGGCCGGCGCTGCTGGGGCTCCCGGTGCCAGCAGCTCTGCATGATGGCGTAAACCTCGGAGGGACACGTGCGGGGCCGCTCCAGCTCCCGCCCCTGAGTGATGCACTCGATGGCCTGAGAGAAACGGGGGTGAGGATGTGATCCCCAACTCCGGGTACCCCCCGAGGGGCTGTTCATGCCCTTCTCCCCCTGCTCTGCTCACCTCGGTGTTGGAGAGTTGATACCAGGGCTGYTTYCCRTAGGTGAAGATCTCCCAGAGGACCACGCCGAAGCTCCAGATGTCGCTCTCGGTGGTGAATTTACGGTACAGGATGCTCTCGGGAGGCATCCAGCGGATGGGCAGCATGGTTCTGCCCCCCACCTGCCCACAGCGGGGGGTTCAGCAGGGTGGGGACCCTCCCATTTCCTTTCCTCCCATCCCTGACCCCGCTCATTAAGCCTCAGGTAAGATATAAGGAAGTTTTTTTTTTTTTGCTGAGGGTGCTGAGGTGGTTGTGGCTGCCCCATCCCTGGAGAGATTCCAAGTCAGGGTTTGGAGCAACCTCGGAGCAAGTGGAAGGTGTCCCTGCAGGTTGGGCTGGATGGCTTCCAAGCATCTTTTCCAACCCAACCCATTCTGTGGTTAAATCTGGATGGAGAAGGGTGGGGAGGCAGCAGCCAGGAGGGGAAATTGCATGTGACAGAGCAGAGAGAAGCGAGGGGAAAGCTCACCCGGTAGTAGTCAGTGCTGTAGATGTCCCTGGACATGCCGAAATCGCCGATCTTCACCACCAGGTCGTGGCCCACCAGGCAGTTGCGGGTGGCCAGGTCRCGGTGGACGAAGTGCAGGGAGGCGAGGTAAACCATGCCCGAGGCGATCTGCGTGGCGATGTGCAGCTTGTGCCCCAGCGCCAGCGGCCCTCGGGGCTGGCCCGGACCCTGCTCCAGGATCTTGGCATCGGGACCGTGGGACCTGCGGGGCACAGGGGCTGTGTGGGGCACGGGAGAGGGTGGGCAGAGGCGGGGGAAGGGCTGTGCTCCCCGGAAAAGGGGTGAAACGTGGGGAAATGTGTTCATGTGCGTGTGTAAATACCAGGGATGGGCGTGCGTTTGTGTACATACACCTGAGAAGAGTGTGCACGTGTGTGCGTGCACATGGGGGAAGAACATGCACACACACACACGCACACACGTGTGCGTCCTTCCCTGGCACGCAAGGGAAAGGTATGGACATGTGTCCATGTGTGTGCCAAGGGAAACACGTTACTCACACGCATGTGCATGTACACGGGAAGAACATGCATTCATGCATGTCCAGGAAGGGTTACATGCATGTATGCACACGCTCATGGGGGAGATGTGCGCTCACAGGTGTGAACATGTGTGTGTATGCATGCACACACGTGTGCATACATGTGCACGCACACCAGGGCAGAGCATGCACACCTGTGCATGTGCCCACACACACACACGTGTGCACACATGGGCCATCCCCCGTGCAAAGCAGCGTGTCAGGGCGGGTGTGAAAGCAGCCGTGCGTGTGAAACGGGGCGTGCGAGCCCGGCCAGGGGCCAGCGCTGCTCYGGCCGCCCGCAGCCCCTCGGTGCCTTTGATGGCGAGCGTGGCTGACAGCCCGGCCGGGGCGGCCGCGGCCGGGGGCTGGGGGAGCTCTGCTCGGCAGAACCATTAATGCCAACTCCCATAACAATAATCATAAAAGCCACGTCTCAGAGCTCCTCGCGCGGCCACTAAAGCGATGCCTCTGGCAGCCCCCCCCGTCTAGCAGCAATACCTGGGGGGGCAATCGAAAAGTCTCTGCTTATTCCAGCTGATGGCCAATCTCTCTCTATTTAAGCCTCTCAGACAGCTAATCTAATCAATATTGCAAGGAGGGCTGCATTAGCAGGGAGCAGGCTGGCTGCGCTGATGGAGCGGCAGATGGGGGGGTCCCGTTCCCCCCCGTCCCACCTGAGGAAGCGGTTGAGGTCGCCGTGTTTCATGTACTCGAAGACCATGATGAGGGGCTCGCCCTCGGTGCACACGCCGTAGAACTTGACGATGTGCTCGTGCTGCAGCACCGTCAGCAGCTCGGCCTCGCGTTGGAAATCCGAGCGGGCGCTTTCCGTCACCTCCTTCAGYGCCTGCCGGGCACAGAGCATCGGTGACACCCCCGTAGCCCCCCCACCGTGTGTCCCCGCATTGTCCCCCCCTTCCTCACCTTCACGGCCACCAGCATCTTCTCCTTCTCCGGGAGGAGGTTGTAGCACTCGGCCAAGAAAACCTTCCCGAAGGCGCCCTCGCCCAGCTCCCACTTGAGCACGATGTCCCGCCGCTGCACATGGTGCACGCCTGGGGGGACCCCCACCCGTCAGTGCTCCCCGGGTCGGGTACGAGCACGGGGGGATGCTCGGGGACCGCAGTCCCCAGCCCAACCCTTACAGGCGTTGCAGAAATACTGCGGGTTCTCGATGAAGTTGCTCTTCAGCCCCTCCAGTTTGCTCTCAGCCGAGGACAGGGGGCTGCTGCCCAGGTTCATGAAGTGCAGGGACATGGCCAGGTCATCCTCTTGGGCCAGCACGGCCGAGCCTTGTGGGGACAAGGACAAGGCCATCAGGGGGTCCCCCCCAAGCCCCCCCCAGCCTGAGCAGCCAGCCAGTGCCAGGCTCTGCCGAGCATCCCCCCGCCGGTGCAGCCCCCGGGGGCCAGGCAGCCCGATCAAACCCATTTAGAGGCTGAATCCATTCCAGGAGTGAATTAGCAGCTGCTGCCCACGCTCCCGGGGGAGCCGGCACCCCTCCACGGGTGTCCCCCCAGCCTCGGTCCCCATCCACAGTGCCTCTTCCCACACCTCTGTCTCAACCCAGGTGCCCGACACAGCCCCAGGGACATGGGGACCGGGCTGTCCCCGTGTCACAGCCCCAATATTGAGTCACCAGGCCAGGGGGACTCACGGTTAATGCCGAACTTGGAGCGGCGCCCGCACTTGTTGAGCAGGAGGAGAATGACGGACAGGGAGAGGCAGGCGGACACAGCCAGCGCCACGGCCACCGAGACCTGGTGGCAGCGGGAACAGCGGGTCAGGGTCCCACCAGGTCCTTTTTCCCAGCCCATGGGATGGGAACAAGCACGTAAGCCCCAGGAGATGCCACAGGGGAAACTGAGGCACTGAGACTCCGTTCTTCATCCCCACCATATACCCCCATCCCGCTCGGTGCTGCTTTTCCCGTCCCTTAGGGATTTGTCCCACCCTCTTGCAGGTGTCCTGGCCCTCCCATCCCAAATTGCAGACCTCCTCACCCCAAATGTGTGCTCATCCGTGGTCTCCACGGGCCCCTCCAGCGAGCTGTTCCTGGTGCCTGGGGCAGGGAGAAGGTGTAGGGTGAGTGTGGGGTCTCCTTTGCACGAAGTGGCCCCAATAAGGACCTGGATAGCCCAGGGTGGAATGCCCATTTTGGGGGTGCTGAGGCAGCAATCCTGGCCACTCACCCARTGGCGACAGAGACACTGGTGCAGCCCAAAAAGAGAGAAAGGAGAAACACTCRTTATTCCTCAGGTGGGAGGGAGCGCCCCGCCCTTTCCCCTCCCATCCCTGGGGAAACTGAGGCACTGCCAGGGCTTGGGCAGAGCCTGACACAACCCACTCCGCACACCGCGTGTGCCACATCTCTGTGACACGGGGGACACCCCCAGGCACCTACCGGGGATGGGCTCCTCGGGGCTGAAGCTGAAAGGATTGTCCATGAAGCGCCCTTGGACGCTGCGGGCGGCCGATCCCAGCGGGTTTTGGACCAGGAGGGTGTAGTTGCCGTTGTTGACGTGGGTGGGACGGTTGAGCTGGAGGCAGCCGTGGAGCACGGTGGTGTTGTGCTCGTACTCCACGATGCGGGTGTGGATGTAGAGCCCCTCGCGCAGCGCCGTGCCGTTGAAGAGCCAGCGGATGCTGGGCGCCGGGTTGCCGTCCACGGAGAAAGGGATGCACCAGAAGTGCTGCGGGATGGCTTCTTGCAGCAGCAGGATCACGGGGGGGACTGGAGGGCAGATCCAGGTGGGTTCCTGAGGCAGAACCACCCTCCCAASCAGCCCCCAGCCCAGCCCCCTCCGGGCTGCTCACAGGTAACGTTCAGCATCACGCTGTCCTCTGCCGGCCCCGCYGCGTTCTCTGCCCGGCACGCCAAGTCCTTGCGGTTGAGGCTGGAGGAGATGTTGGTGATCCCCAGGGTGATCTCCTGCTCCGAGGGCTGCAGGGAGCAGGGACAGGGTGTAAAAATGACACCCGCAAAGCCTGGCCACCTCCTGCATCCCTCCATGCCCACCCCATCCCGCAGCGAGAGGACTGGGGGCGGTTGGTGCTGCTGGGAGAGCTCCAATCCATGCCCAAGGAAGGCTGAGCTTGCCTTGGTGATGACAAACAGCTCGGGTCCCAGCTCGGGTCCCATCTCGGGCAGCACCCACTCCACGGTGGCGGGTGGCTGGGCGCTGACGTGGCAGGTGAGGTTGACGCTGTCCCCTTGGCGCAGCACCACCTCGGGGGGCTCGATGCGGACGCTCGGGGGGTCTGCAGGGGCAAAAAGGGCGAGCTGCTCTTACCTCCACATCCCACACTGTCCCCAGCCAAGCGGCTCAGGACAGGGGACAAACCAAACGCCTCGGGGTGCCCAGCCACGTACCACAGGCGCGGAGGATGTGGGCACGCAGGGGTAGCAGCACGGTGCCCTCCCAGCAGTGCAGGGACTGGTTCCCCAGTTCGGCCCGGCTGCTGTTGTGCCACAGCTGCAGCCAGCGCAGGCCGCAGGAGCAGTTGAAGGGGTTTCCCACCAGGATGCTGAGATGGAGCAGGGAAGAGAAGGCAGGACCAAGAGGTTTCTTCCAGGTGTGTGTGTGTCCCAGCAGAGTCAGCCGAGGCTGTGCCTGGCACCTCCAGCCCCCCGCTTTGTGCCACACGTGTCCCATGTGCCACCCCTGTCCCTGTCCCCACACCCGTGGATGTGAGAGCCACCCTTTTACTGCAGCCTGTCCCCTGTCCCTGTGTCACCCCAGTGGGAGATGCCCCACACCCACCTCCCCCTCTCCCTCATCACTCACAGCTCCTGCAGGGRCAGATGCTGGAAGGTTTTCCAGGAAAGGCTGTGCAGCGCGTTGGAGGARAGATTCCTGTTGGGATAAACCCCATCAGCTGGGTTTATCTGCCACCCAAACTGCCACTGGCCAGCAACGGGGCCACCACTGTCGCACCGTGACCAAGCAAAACCAGCTCTGCCAGGGGTGCCACCACCTTCGGGCACCTCCCGGCACAGGGGGAGCCCCTACAATCAGGGGACCCCTCCCACACCGGGGCAGCACCAGGCTCCCGGGGGCCGGCAGCTGCCCGCACTCCCACCCGGATCGATGGTTCCCACTCAGCCCAGCTCTGCGTGCCCYCCCGGCCAGGCTGATGTGCCCGTGGGCAGCGGGACACCATCGATCCCGCCCGGGCGCGGGGACCGGCCACCCTGCACCGGGGCCAGCGCCCGCGGGGATGGGCCCCAAACGGGGGGAGGGAGCTGGGGAAGGGGAGACTCACACGTGGCTCAGCCTGGGGGTGTCCAGGAAAGCGTCGGYGGAGATGTGCTGCAGCCCCGACCTGGAGATGGTGCTGAAGGGAGGGAAGGGCTGAGCACCTGTGCTGGGGACCCCAAATCTCCCAAATCCCCTGTGCCTCCCTGCAGTGAGATTGAACACTGGGGATCCCAAATCCCCATTCTGGGAGAATTCCCTGCGCCTTCCTGCAGTGGGATTGGAATCCGGGAATCCACAAACCCCATTCTGAGGGCAGACCCTGTGCCTCCCTGCGCCTCCCTGCAGTGGGATTAAAATCCAGAGATCCCCAGTCCCCATAGTGGGAGAATTCCCTGTGCCCCCTGCAGTGGGATTGAATTCTGGGGATCCCGAATTCCCATTCTGGGAGAATTCCCTGCGCCTCCCTGCAGCGGCATTAAAATCCAGGGATCCCGAATCCCCATTCTGGGAGCAACCCCTGTGCCCCCCTGTAGTTGGATTGAACTCTGAGAATCCCCAGACCCCATTCTGGGAGCAGCCCCTGTGCCTTCCAGCACTGGGATTAAAATCCAGGGATCCCAAATTCCCAGTCTGGGAGCATTCCCTGTGCCTCCCTGCAGTGGGATTAAAATCTGGGGATCCTGAATCCCCATTCTGGGAGCATTCCCTGTGCCTCTCTGCAGTGGGATTAAAATCTGGGGATCCCGAATTCCCATTCTGGGAGCATTCCCTGTGCCTCCCTGCAGCGGGATTAAAATCCAGGGATCCTGAATTCCCATTCTGGGAGCAGCCCCTGCACCTCCCTGCAGTGGGATTGAACACTGGGGATCCCCCATCCACCAGTTGCGCCTCCCTTCCCCATTTCTCTGTGCAGGGACCCCACTCTGGGGTGCTCACAGGCTCCTGAGGTCCCGCAGTGTCCTGGTGTCATCTCGGGTCAAGGTGGTCAGTGCCTGCTGGTTCTCAATGATGCTGGAAGGTGAAGGGGAGGGGTCAGGGGAGCAGCCCARGACCCCCACCCCCATGCCAGGGGCTGCTGGCAGAGCCTGGGGCTAGGGGAGTGAAGGGGGTAAAGCTCTTCTGCTCCCCAGGCTGTTCCCTATGGCTGGGGAGGGGACGAGGATGGARCTGAGCTGCCCCCCTGTGCCTCAGTTTCCCCTGGGATGAGCTGGGAAGAGGCGGGGGGATGGCAGCAGCTGATCCTGATGGGGCTGAGCCCCCAGTTGGTGCAAACTGTGGGGTCAGGGCTGAGCCACCCATGGAACCCGAGGTCTCACCCCGATAATGAATTTGCAGAGTTTCAGCCCCATTCATCCCTTGGGCCCCCATCTTTTCTTGCTCTGTGACAGGGGCACCACTGTCACTGTCCCCACACCCTTTTCTCCAAGCAGGAGGTGAAGAAAAGCCCCTTTGGGAGCAGGTACAGGGTTTTTCCCTGCCCCACCCCACTGGTCGATCCTGTGAACCCCAAACTGCAGGGGTTGGCTAATTGGGGTTCAGATCCACACCAACGGGGTTTTGGTCCCCCTGACCCCGSTGGGGATGGGATCAGAGCGGTTGGGGTGGTGGGATGGCCGGGGGTCTCTCGGGGGGCCACCATCCCCACCATCACCACCCCACCCCAGCAGCCAGCGAACAAAGAGCTGGCAGCGCCTGTGGCGCAGCATCCCCTAGCACGTGGGGAAACTGAGGCACGGAGCCACCGCAGCCGGTCCCCGGCAATGCGGCACGGGCAGGGCCGTGGTGTGGGGAAAACCCAGGAGTTGAGGCACTTTGGGGTCCTGTGGCACCGTGTCCCCCCGTGCCCCCAGCACCCTTCTCGTCTCTGCTCGCTCCAACCCTCCTCTTCCCACCACACATCCTGAAGCRGGGCAATGACTGGGAGAAGGGTAAATGTCCCAAACCAGCAAATTTGGGGTGTGACCCCCAGCACGCCGACCCACAGGCCCCAGGGCACAGTGACAGCCGTGACAGGATGGGGACAAGCTGCTCCCCACACCCCAGCACGGTGCGGGTGCTCCCTGCCCGAGATCCCCGCTGCACCCTCAGCGTGTTGGGGTGACTGGCATTGCCGCAGGAGGGGGTGAAGAGCAGCCCCCAGCCCCTCACTTGCCCCCTGGGGGATGATGTAGCCCCTCCACCCCATCTTTGCAGCCCCCAATGCCTCCCCAGAAACAGCCACGCTCCCCACGGCGATCCCAGCCCATCCGGCGATTCCTGATCCATCGCCGCTCCAGCCCAGCCCCACTGCCCTGTCCCCGAGCTAATCACCTCCATCTCCATCACCCCAGTGTCCTGTCCCTCAGCCCTGCTGTCCTCAGCCGCATCACCGCATCCTCCAGCCCCGTCATGGCCAGCCCCATYACCCCCAGACCCTCTGCCTGGTCCCTGAGCTCCGTCAACCCCAGATCCATCATCCCCATCCCCGAGCTGCGTCTCCCCCAACCCCTCTGCCAGTCCCCAAAATCTGTCACTCCCAGCCCCATCATCTCCATCCCCGAGCTCTGTCACCTCCAACTCCATCGCTGTCCCATCCCCATCACTGCATCCCTCCACCCTGCCACCCCCCTCTCCTCTGCCCGGTCCCTGGGCTCTGTCACCCCCAGCTCCTCTACCCGGTCCCCGGGCTCTGTTACCCCCAGCTCCATCACACCCAGCCCCGTCACCCCCAGCTCCATCACAACCAGCCCCCTCACCCCCAGCCCTATCACAACCAGCCCCCTCACCCCCAGCTCTATCACACCCAGCCCCGTCACCTCCAGTTCCTCTGCCCGGTCCCTGGGCTCGCTCACCCCCCAGCTCCATCACAACCAGCCCCGTCATCCCAAGCTCCGTCACTCCCGTCGCCGCCGCGTTGTCCCATCGCTCCCAACCCCTCTGCCCGGTGTCGGAGCTCCATCACCCCGACCCCCGGCCCCATCACCCCCGGCCCCATCACCCCCAGCCCCACTCACACGTCGGTGAAGCTGCCGGTTCCCAGCAGCGAGGCCAGGCTGTCCACGGTGCCGGGCTCCCGGCAGAGCAAAATCCCGGCCCGGGGGCAAAGGCAGGGGCAGGCAGCGGCAGCGCCCGAGACTGGCAGGGACGGGGACAGGGACAGGAGCAGCACGGCCAGGCAGAGCCAGGCGGGCAGCGCCGGCATCGCGGGGCCGATCCCGGGGCCGGGGCCAGTCCTGGAGCCGGTGCCACTGCTGGACACCGCTGCCGCTCCCGGACACCTGCCGCGGGTGCCGCCGCTGTCACTGCCGCCCTCCCTCGCACTTGCCCGGCAGCCCGAGCACGGGGCTGCGCGGGGCTTAAAAGCAACGCAGGGAMCGGCCTCCCGGGAGGGGCCGGCGGCTCCCCCCGCCCCGGCACCGCCCCCGCCCCGGCCCGAGACCCTCCCGGCCGTGTTTCACCGGCACCCGGGAACGCTCAGAGCCGGGAGAGGGGGATTCCGCACACGGGCACAGAGCACGGAGCCCGTCTGCGCTGTGCCCTGCTTAGACCCCTGTGCCCTGCTTAGACCCCTGTGCCCTGCTTAGACCCCTGTGCCCTGCTGCCACCCTACCCGCACTCTGGCACCTTACCCCCGCACCCCTAACCCCATGAAGAGGCTCCATCCCGCCCCTAAAAACCCTTGGGGCACGCAGGTGCACACGCACGTACACACAGACACACACACCCGCTCCAGACCCTGGCTCAGAGCTGGCTGAGTGCGAGGGACAGGGGACATCGCCATCCCGGGGGCCACCTAAAGTCCCCCGAGTTGTCACACCCCCCCTACAGTGTCCCCAAATTTCGATGCATGATGAATTCTCCTGGCTCAGGCTCTTCCCCAGCACCCCGTAATGTTGGGGGGCAGAGATGCTGGAGATGGGGGGACGTTTGGTGGCACAGTGGTCCTGTCCCCAACTGCCACCTCTGATGAAAACCCAGCTCCTCCTCCTCCCCGAGAGGACAGGAGAGGCCTGCTTTGCACCCACCGCCCCCTCCTCGGGCTTCCCCCGCCCATTCGGGTGCTGCTTGTCCCTGACCTTGCTCCAAAGCGCGTCGGGGGTGGCTCATCCGTGCACTGAGTTTTTCACATTCTCAGCCTGCCCCTTTCCCCCACGGCTCAGCCCCCGRCACATCTCCACCACCAACCCCAGTGGCACCTTGGGGTGCCCTCCCGTGGGGCTCCACCGGCCACCCCAGCAGCCCCCCCGGCAGATCCAGCCGGTGGCTCTTGCCACATCYTCCCGAATTCCACGGCTTTGACGTYTTTCTCCAGAAACGCCTCCGGTTTGGGCACCGCAGGGCAAAGCCGCAGGACACAGATGGGTTCAATAGGGTGAGGATGAGGAAACTTCGGGTGCCGTCCCCCCATCCCRCGATCCCCCCGAGCCAGACACTGCCGCAGCTGAGCTTCATCCCCTTTATTCGCGCTCATCCCGCGGCCGCCGATCAGTGAAGCCCCTCCCGCGGAACCAGCGCGGCCTCAGCACTGGTCCCAGTGCAGGGGACTGGGGAGAGGCATCAGGGCAACCCCAGGCTTGTCCCGCTGAAGGACTGCCCCGTGACTCAGTTTCCCCCGCCTGGGGATCACAGGGGTTACTGACCTGTTTGTCAGGCAGCTGGGGAGCGACGATGAGCGGCTTGATGGGGGACCCCGAATACCAAACCCTGCTACCCACTTTCACACCCACATTAACCCC
>NW_026623978.1:33268-35215 GCF_030028575.1 Malurus melanocephalus | reverse complement strand
CCGACTTAGAGCACCCCTAATTTATTTTCTGGGAAAATGCACCCCGTGGAACATCCTTGCCTTGCTGCCACCCTCTTCCCAAGGCACCGTCTCCTTGGCTGGCCCCTTGGAAGCAATAAATAATGCGGGGGGGTCCCAGCAGTGGGGGGGTGGCTGGAGAAGGACACGGAGTGCAGAGTCCAGCAGGGGTCCGAGGACACCCCGGGGTCAAAGTCGGGCCGTCCCGTTGGGGAGCTGGCCAGAGCTGTGGTCCTTGCGTGTGGGCAGGGGGGATGCAGGGGGCTCATCCTCCTCGGGGGACGGGTCTGTCTCAGTGTCAGAGGCTTCTCCCGAGCCGTGATGGCCGTTCTCGGGGCTGTAGAAGAAGGAGAGGGTGCGGAAAGCGGGTGCCATGTGGTCCTTAATGCGCTCCAGCAGCTGGACGAAGGAKGGGCGCTGGCGCGGGTTCTGCTGCCAGCACAGGCACATCAGCTCGTGGCTGCAGGAGAGATGGCACCTGCTGGCTTTGGGGGGCTCCAGCCCCGGCCAGAGACCAGGGTTCCCCCGGCCAGCCTTTCCCCGAGCAGGGTGGGACCATGAGGGGATGTCCCCCAGCACTCACAGCTCGTCAGGGCAGTTTTCGGGCCGCTCCAGGATGCCGTTGTCCATGACAAAGCGCAGGACCTGCTCGTTGGACATGCCCTGGTAGGGCTGCTCAGCCAGGGTGGCGATCTCCCACAGCACCACGCCAAAGGACCTGCCAGAGCACCGCCGCTCAGCCCAGGGGATCCCCAAAATCCCCACCGGGCTCCCCCCACCGCAGCACCTACCACACGTCAGACTGCGTGTTGAAGATGCCGTCCTTGAGCGCCTCGGGGGACATCCAGCGCACGGGGAGCAGCCCCTTGCCCCCTTTCCGGTAATAATCCGTCTCGTAGATATCCCGGGTCATGCCGAAATCTGTCAGAAGAGGAAGAGACGGAAGGTGTGAGGAGCAGGAGGGAGACAGGGCTGGTCCAACCCGCCCGCCGCCCGCCCACCTCCAATCTTGACGGTGAAGTCCTCGGACACCATGCAGTTGCGGGCAGCCAGGTCCCGGTGCACRAATTTGTTGGCGTTGAGGTACGCCATGCCATCGGCGATCTCGCCGGCCATCTGGATCATGTCCTTGAGCGATGGTGGYGGCAGCCCGGGGTTGTTCTGCACCGTGCACAGAGTCAGGGCTGGGGCAGGGACACAGCAGGATGTCCCCAGAATGGGCTGGGTGTCCTTTTCCAGCCCCTCACCTCAGCTTCGGGCCGTAGCGATCGCAGGTAGCTCTTGAGGTCTCCACGTGTCATCAGCTCCATGATGACCAAAGCTGGCTGGCCCTGGGACACAACGCCGAGCAGACGGACCTGCAGGGACAAAGAGGGCTGGCATGTGAGTGGCCAGATGGCCCACGTCCCCTCCCTCCCCCTCAGCTGCCCCACCTACCACGTGGTGGCACTTGAAGGCTTTCATGACAGAGGCCTCGTTGAGGAACTCGATGCGCTCCCGCATGGTGGCCAGCTCGTTGACTGTCTTCAGGGCCACCTTGGTCTCCTCTCCCTCCGTGACCAGCCCCAGCGCCACCCCCTCATACACCATCCCAAAGGAGCCCTGTCCCAGCTCCCGGATCACTGTGATCTTCTCTCGGGACACCTCCCACTCATCAGGCATGTACACTGTGGGKTGAGCGGGGATCACCCCATCCCCATCACTGTAATTAACCCCATCTGCATCCCCACCCTCATCTTCATCCCATCCCCATCCACGTCTTCATCTCCATGCTGTCACTGTCCTACTCTCTATCCCCAACCCCATCTCCATCTCATCACCATCCTCACTGCATCCCATTCCTATCCTCATTCCTGTCCCTATCTCCACCTCCATCCCATTCCCACCCTCATCTCCATCCCATCCCATCCCATCCCATCCCATCCCATC
>NW_026623978.1:31503-32078 GCF_030028575.1 Malurus melanocephalus | reverse complement strand
CCTGCCCCAGCCCACCCTGGGGGTTCAGGGGTGTYGTTACCTCTTCTTGTTGTAGAAGAAGACGAAGACGGCCAGGCAGGAGATGAGCACCATGAGCACCACGGGCGTGACAGTGAGCAGGATGTAGAAGCTGCCGGACTCCTCCTCGGCTGCCGGGAGCAGAGGTCTGAGGGCTCATCCCACCTCATCTGTCCCACCAGCACCAGAGAGGGGGAGCCCCCAGCTCCCCAAACCAGCAGCACCCTCTGATCCCTGTGTGGCCCTGTCCTAGAGCATTCCCCAATCCCCCAGATCCCCCAATCCATCAGGAGACCCCGTTGGATTGGATTCCCACCCYGTTGTCCCAGTCCAAATCCAGCAGCATCCCCCAATCCCCCAACTCCTCAATCCAGCAGCATCCTTGAAGGAAGGATGGGAAGAAGACCAGCCTGGCTATACACAGATCTTTGGCTGGAAATCAGGGAAAAGGAGAGGTTCTGATCTTTGGAAGAGGGGGCAGGAAGTTCAGGAGGATCTGAGGGAGCTCAGGACAAATATGAAAATGAGAAGGGCCAAAGCCTGACTAAAACTGAATC
>NW_026623978.1:26521-30446 GCF_030028575.1 Malurus melanocephalus | reverse complement strand
GATGGCATGGGATGGGATGGCACGAGTGCTGTACCCCTCTAACCATGGGTAGACAGGAGACGCCACAGGGGGCTCTCACCTCGCTCTCCCGGCTGTATTTAATCTCATACTTAAGGATGAGCCCGTTGGGGTTCCTGGGCTCTTCCCAGCGCAGCAGGACGCTGTTCTTGCTGGCCGGCTCCCACGTGACATTGCCGGGAATGTTGTCAGCTTGCACTGGAGAGCGACACAGAAACAGTCAGCACCCACGGCCAATCCCCCATCTCAACAACATCCCAGTACATCCCAGCACGGCTGTGGTGGGGTTTGGAAACAGAGAGGTTGGGGACGCACGCTCAGGCATGGTCCTGGCGAAGACGAAGGTGGCGGCGCTGCAGCCCACGGTGTGTGCGGCGTGGTTGCAGGCGTGGATGTCGATGCGGTACTCGGTGAAGTGGCGCAGCCGCGACAGCACCGCCCGGTCRCGCACCACCTTGTCCTCGAAGATCTGGAAGTTGGGTTTGGGCTCGCCTCTGGGGCGGCTCGGGGCCTGAGGCTCCGCTGAGGAGCCATTGGCCGGGGATGTGACAGCCAACACGTCCCTGCGCTGCTTTGGGGTCCTGCAGGACATTGGGCAGGGGGTTGTGGGGAGCCAAAGCACCTGGGTTGTCCCCCAAAATCGATCAGGGGAGGAGTGACCCCCACCCCTCCCAGGATTTTGTAGTCCCTGCTCACCTCTGCGGGTTCTTATTGATGGATGTCACCTTCCAGGGTGGCCTGAGACAGCGGGAAATCAGTTAAAGGGTCTGCCAGGTGCAGCCACGGGACCCCCCACCCAGGCAGACCCACGCACCCAGCCTGGGGGAGCCCCCCAAAGCAGGGAYCCCCCCAGATGGCACCTGGGGATGGTGATGGAATTGTGCAGGAAGTTCTCAAACTTCTTCTGGAAGGACTCGGCCTCGCCCTCCACGCGGAGCTGCCCGTCAGTGGGGCGGCAGGGGCAGCACCGCTCCTCCGCATCCTGCTCCCCTTCGGGGCCATCCCCAAACCCGAAACGTGTGTCTGCACTGCTGGTGGGCAGCTTCAGGCCTGTGGGCAGCAAYGGGCAGGGCTGGCAGGGCCCGGCTCAGCAGGAAAATCCCCGTTTGGCCAGGAAAATCCCCGTATTCAGCACCAGTTGTGTCTCATAAACTAATAAAGCCTAACTACACCACGTAWCACAAATAGTTACCTGCACCTATAGGAATAAACCTTACTTAATAAGGCAGTTAATGAGGCCTAATCAGGACCTAATTGAAATTTTGGAACAGATCCGAAAGAATGGAAATAAGACTTTAGTTACCATCYGCCACAACACACTAGAAATAAGCAAAGAGTGAGACAAGATGCAAGCCATGATTGGTGGGATGCACATTTTGGATGGTCTTCTTCTGCACTGGTATTCTGRATAGGTTCTGTCACCCCATAATTGTTTTGTTGATCTTAGCAGGAGGTTAGCGTTTTGTTATCTTTGATGTTACTTGTGTGGAATTGCAGGGTGATAGGGAAGTTATCAGTTTTAATCACCTTATCAAATGCACGTGGGAAAACGTTAAGGGATGTTTATCATAGAAGCCTTTTAGAGGAAGAATTTGTGTATTATTAAAATAATTTACTAATACACTAATATTAGTAAAATAATTTACTAGRAAAGGGGGGATTGATACAGGGGACTAAGGAATTAATAGCAACTGCTCAAGTTAGCTAACTCTGCTGGAACTCAATGCACAACACCTTGCTTATGAAAAGCCAAGTTTAATAAGGATGTCATTAATCATATCGATTAGGCATTAATCAGGCACCACCCCTGCCCTGCCTGGCCTCACCTTTATGGCAGTAGTCGTTGATGTAGAGCTCCATGTCCTCGGCCAGCTGCTGCCACAGCACCAGGTAGTAGGTGATGTTGCCGTTGCGTTGCGTGGGCGGCTTCCAGCGCACCACGATGTGGGAGGAGGAGTTGGACATGGAGATGACATCCCGGGGCACCGTTGGGGCTGGGAGGACGCAGGGGTGGTCAGYCTTTCCCGGGGGATCCACCGTGGGCACCCCCAGGCCGCCGCCAGCCCCTTACCCGCTGGCATGGTGCGGATGTAAACCACCTCGCTCTGCGCCCCGTAGTTGCGCCCTTCCTCGGCCGTGGTGAGGGTGATGGCGCGCACAAAGATGGCGTATTGGGTCCAGGGACGGAGGTTGAGCAGCGTCACCCCCGGCTCCTGCTCACTGCTCAGCGGCAGATCCACGTCCAGCACGTTCCAGCTCTGGGCCCCGCAGGCGTCCTGCCCCACGTACTCCGACACGTTCTGGAAGGGTCTGTCCCACACCAGGTGGGATCAGGGAAGGTCCAGCAGGATCAAAGGACACCACAAAGGCTTCCCACACCTTCCACCATGGGGACAAGCGGGCAACAGGAATCACTTACGACTCCTTGTAGTAGACAATGAAGCTGAGGAGGTCCCGGTACTCGGGGGGCCGGTACCGCTCCCACTTGAGGAAGATGCGGTCGGACTCGGTGACGTTGGAGATGAAGCGCAGGGTCTGGGTCTTACCTGCGAGGAGGAGGCGGGGCTCAGCCAGGGTGTCACGGCACTGCCAGCTGTCCCTGTCCCCACACTCACAGGACGCCCGGTCCCCGTTGGTGCGCGGGTTGATCTCCGCCTTGTTCTGCCGCCCCTTGGTGCCCGTCACCTCCTCCATGCGGTAGATCTCGGCCAGGCACAGCTTGGGATTGAAGGCAAAGTACATCTTGCCCACRGGGATGGAGAGGACGTGGTGGTTCCAGTCCCAGAGCTGCTGCAGGTTCTGGTTGTCCAGGACGTACAGGGTGTAATTCCTGGAGCAGGAGATGTGGGGAGGAAATGGGCAAGGGCATCTCCATATCCACGTGTCACCCCCAAACCCACACCATCCTCACCCATCCACCATGGAGTCACCACGGATCAGCTTGAGGTTCTTGAAGAAGGACAAGGAGACGAGGGCGAAGGAGTGTTTGATTTTCAGGAAGCCCGTGATGGTCTCGATGAGCCCCAGGCTGCTCTGCAGCTCCGAGGCCAGGTTATCTGGGGACAACCCACTGGGTGAGCACAGGRAGAGGGGCAAAGACCCCCTTCCTCCACCCCTGCCMTCCACAGCAGCTCTYCCACCCAGGATGGTTGCAGGGGGTGGGATGCAGCACTCACAGCCCCGGCGGATGTTGAGGATGAGGTTCCCCTCGATGAGGGTGCAGCCCCCCAGCTCCTGCGCCGCCCGCGTCGAATCGATGGTCTTGGTGCCCACCTTGCACTCCTTGGGACACAGCCCCTCACACTTGTGGCAGAACATGCTGCGGGCAGGGTGACAGGGACAGGGCATGAGCTGGCCGATGTGCCACCGCTGCACCCGTGTTGGGAGAACCGGGGACACCCTCACCTGCTCTCRTTTCTGGTGTAGCCCGAGGGACACTCGGAGAGGCACTGCCGCTGGTGTATGACGAACTTGGAGGCGTCACGGGGGTTGTCGGAGACCTTGCGGAGGCTGGCGCAGTACTCGGCGGTGACGCAGCGCCAGCCCTCGTACTCGTAGGTGCGGGGCGGGCACGAGGGCAGGCAGTGCCCGTTGAAGTGGAAGTGGCGGCAGGCGACGCAGGCGCGGCTGTCGCGGGGACGGCCGCAGCCCCCCAGGCACTCGGTGTGGCAGCACTCGCCCGTCGCCGTGCACGCTGAGCCCGCGCCGCACGGGCACACTGCGAGGGGAGACGCGGCACGTGGGCAGGAGGGAATGATGGGAGCAAATCCCAGCCTCGGGAATGGGGTCGGGTGGGCATGGGGGAGAGGTGAGAAGGGCTGGGAGGGCTGCTGATGTCCTACAGGGCTGGAGGAAAACAGGAGGGAGGGTGGGGTGGAGAGATGGAGAGATGCAGGGATGGAGGGAG
>NW_026623978.1:19011-25687 GCF_030028575.1 Malurus melanocephalus | reverse complement strand
GAAGGAGCGATGCTGGGATGTGGGGATGCAAGAACAGAGGGAGGAAGGGAAGGACACGGGTATGGAAGGAGGGATGCAGGGAGGTTGGGATGGATTGGTGAAGAAATGGATGGAGGCACGGCGGCACAGATRGAGGGATGCACACAGGGATGGAAGAACGGATGGACAGCCATGTGGTCAGTGGCTGGCTGGGCAGGTGGACTGATGGGTGGCTGAGAGGCTGCACAGAGGGACAGACAGATGGACGAGGTGAGGCTCAGGCCATGCTGAATCCCATCTGCCCACTGCAGCCGAGGTTGCAGCCCCGATAAGGATCTGTGTTTATAGTACATATTTCATTACCAGCTCTCCTGTTTACAGCAAACGAGCTGAGGAGGGGCCTGTATTTACCTCGCCACYGGGAAAACACGACAGCCAGGAGCTGGCCTCTCCTCCAGAGGATGATACAGCAGGGATCTGGTTACCCCATCACGCTGCCAGCACGGCACGGCACGCTCCCGGTGGCAGGGCAGTGACAGCCACRTTCTGGGGCCAACCACCCCACGGTGGCTCCACCAGCCTCCCCCAGTACCCTCCCAATTTGCCCTACACAACCACCCCAAAAAAACCCCCCAGCACCCACCTTTCTGGCAGTAGCTGGAAGTCCAGCAGCGATATTCCAGCTGTCCATTGACGCTGGTCTGCACGCATGGCTTCTCCACGTCCAGGATGCCCGGGCAGACGTCGGCGCACTCCTCAGCCAGTTTATTGCCCACGATGTAGGTGCTGTCACCAGCATCAGGCAGCAGCAGCCCCCAGTCGATGGTGGAGAGGTGGCAGAGCTCCTGGTTGCGCTCGATGCGCACCGAACCGCGCAGGATGTGGCCCAGGCTGTGCAGCCCCACGTCCCGCAGGTGCGGCATCTCAAAGATGACCAAGGCGTAGCTGAAGAAGAGGTTGGTGCCGCGGATGACCGAGAGGTTGGGGAAGAGATCCCGCAGGCTCTCCAGCCCGTAGACGCGGAAAAGGAGCAGGTACTCCGTGATCATAAGCAGGCGAGGGAAGCTGAGCCCCCGAAAGTCCTCGGCGCCCGTGGTGAACATCAGCAGGATCTGCAGGTTGCCCTCGATGATGGAGCAGTTCTCCAGCTTCCGCAGCTGGGAGACGTCGTTGCGGATGTCCATGCTGCCGCAGACTGCGGTGGCGAGAGGGGGACCCCGTGGGCAGCAGGGACAGGGCAGCTGATCCCCCAAACCCCCAGCCAGGGACCCCCCAGGTGATGCTCGGAGGGGTTTAATATCCTGGCGCTGGCTGTCAAGCGCAGCTGGAATTGGTTTGGGCAGCCGGGGAGACGCGAGCGGCTCTGACAGCAGCCGGCGCGCCGCGGCTCTCCGGGGCACGGCGTGTCCGTCAGCTGTGACACTAATGAAGCCTGGCATCTGCATTGCCCCATGACAGCCCCAGGACCACGTCCCAGCCCTGCTGCCCACCCCGGGGGAGGCTGATTGGGGGTGCAGATGGCTTTCCCCCTTCCCCGAGTTGTGGGGCAGATGTGGGAGCTCACGGACATGCGGTCACGGAGGGAGTGGCAGCTCCAGCAAGGTCATTCCCATTAACTCCCCGTCGCTCCCAGACAGGTGAAGGGACACACAAAAGCTACCACAGGTGCCCAGATGGCACCGTCCCAGCCCCACTTTGGCTCTCCTGGGGCTTTTCCACCCAAAAAATGGGSAGCATGAGCCCCAGCACCTCCTCCTTCCCGGTCCCAGCAGGGATGCGAGAGCCAGGATCAGCAAAGAGCTTCCCACTGACAGAATCCCCAGCCAGAAACCAGGTCCAGGTCCTAGAGGGGACCTGGGGGTGCGTGGTCACCCCTCGTCTGTCCACAGCCATGGCCCTGTCCTTTTGACCTCATGCCTGGTGGCTTTTTTCCCCTCTTGGTGTCACCCATGAATTGCGGGCACTGTGGCACTACCCATGTCCCCTCACCCCGTCACTGCCCCTCACTGGGAGCCCTGTCCCCTCCCCTGTCCCCTCTGTCCTCCTGCAGGACCGGCCGTGASTGCAGTGCCAACCTCGAGGGTGACAGCCCCCACTGCCACCGTCACCTCCCTGACCTTGCAAAGTCACCCTGTGAGGAGAGAGGGGTGCTCCCCGTCCCTGGGGTGACAGAGGGGGGACAGRGGGCCCAGTAGGGTCAGGTGTGTCCCTTGGGCAGCTCTCGGGTTCTTCACCCCTCTCCTCCATTGCTCCCACCCCCCAGCACAGACTCTTGGTGATTGGGGAAACTGAGGTACGGGTGGCAGGGAGAGGGGAAAGCAGGACAAATGACAAAGCCTCCCGGTACCGCCAGCTGTCCCATTGTGACCGTGAGACCCAGGACTCACAGCTGCCCCCTCCCCAACCTTTCTCAGCCTTCCCGGGATCAGAGCTCCCGGTTCCCGTGACAATTTTCCCGGTGGGGCTGAGGGACCGATGTCCCCATCCCTGGCCAAGCCCCCACCACGTTCCCCTCATCCATCCCAGCAACAGCGGGGTCCCACGCTCTGCCCCTCCTACCCAAAACGAGGGTGCTGCCATCGGGGTAAACTGAGGCAGGGAACACCCAAAGAGCCTCAAGGTTTGTTTCTTGCAGATCCCCGAGCACAGGCATCCCCCCGCACCCCAGAACACCCCCTCCCAAGCACTCACTTTCGGAGGGAGCCCGCACGGGGGGCAGCGGGAGGTGGCCGAGCAGCAGCAGCATCACCCCCAGGCGCGGGGGTCGCAGCCCCCTCGGCCCCATCCCCGAGCGGGACCCCCAGGGCCCCGTCCCCGTCCCACCTCGGGCTCTGCCGCACCGCGTCCSGTCCCTGTCGCCGTGTCCGGCCGCTCCCCGGGGAACGCCGGGATGGTCGGGGCGAGGGSGGGGGGACCCCACGGACCCTGCCCGGGCCCTGCGGCCCCTTCACTTTTGTTTTCGGCTGCCGCACACAAAATATTTAGCCTGACAACTGTCAGGGCCGGAGCCAGGGCTTGTTTGGGAAATAGAGAGGGGGGAAAAACAGGGCGCCAGCCCCACCCACCCCCCCCCCGCGCTGGAGTGGGTGGGAAGGAAGAGCTGCCTCCTGCCTCAGTTTCCCCAGCCAGAGCAGGAGGATCCCAGTTACTCTGCCAGGAAAGCAGCAGGCCCGTGGAGCAGCACAGAAGGGAAAATTTTAGGGTCACTCTACCCTCACAGGGTGAATGTGGGGTGCCAGGACCCCACAGCTTTGGGGTCCCCGCAGAACAGCAGCCCCGCAGTGAGGAGGAGGAGGATGGGAGGAAGCTGCGGGCACACAGCACCTGCCCGGCTGTGACGAGCCGTCCTTAAGGGGAAGGAGAAGCAGGAGAAGAGGATGGAGGAAGGGGTGACATTTATTTTTCTCGTTAGGACGAAGCAGGAAGGAAGATCCCAGCCCTGGGGCAGCGTGAGCCCCACTGCAGCAAAACCTGGGGGCAAAAGCGGGGTGCTGATGCCCCAGTGACCCTCCAGCAGCACGGAACTGGGAGCACTGGGGCTGGACAGCGCTCCTGCCCCCTGGGATGGGGAGATGGGGGGACCCCCGAGGCTCCTCTCGTGGGGGTCCTGTCTTTTTTCGGAGGGGCTCAGGAGCAGCTGCTTCTCCGCCGGCGCAGCAGGGCCATGGGGGGGCTTCTGTCCTCCTCTTGGTCACTCTCACAGCAGCGCTGGGGGCACAGGGTGGCTGCAGGGCAGGGACAGGGGACAGAACCCCCCAGAGGAGAGGCCACCCCGGGTGGGGACAACCCCTATTGCACAGYCACTGCTCAGCCCTTCACCCACCCATCTCTGGCCAAGCCCACCACCACATTTCCCTGATCTCATCCCAGAAATAGGGGGGGGTCCCACCTCTGCCTCTCCTGCCCAAAACGGGGGGGGGTTTACAGCATAGAGGGTATTGCTACAGGGGAAAACTGAGACAGAGCCCCAAATCTCTTCTTCCCCCCTCCCCAGCCCATGCTGGGGGGGTTCTGGGGGCTCACCAGCTCCTCATCCTCCTTCCTGAGGCCGCAGAGCAGCCGCGTGTGGCACAGCCGGTTGCAGGCAGACACGGTGTTGTAGGAGAGCTGGAGGGCAGGAGAGGAGGGGGTCCGAGGTGGGGGTCCCTCCCCAGCTCTGAGCCCCCCACCACAGCACTGCAAACACTCCCGAGATGGATCCAGCCTGGGGATGGAGCCCAGCCTGGGGATGGAGCCCAGCCTGGGGATGGAGCCCAGCCCAAACTCCCCAGGGGTCTCAGGGGATCCCACAGCCGGCCACCCGTTCACCTTCCACTTCCTCCGGGCGTTGAACTTGCGGAAGTTTCTCATGTTGATGGAGGAACGGCTCCGGCTCAGCACCTGCTTCCTGCTCAGGGGCTGCGGGAGCGAGGACACGGAGCTGTCACCGTGTCCCCGCCCTGCTCCCAGGGCTCTCAGCCCCTGCCTGTGCCGCTCACCTTGATCCAGGGGTGCAGCAGGCACTCGGCTGCTGTCATGCGSTGCCTGCGGGGCAGAGGGAGGTGTTGGGGCAGGGGGAATTCACCCCACACATCCCCCGTGGGGATGGGGATGGGGACAGGATGGAGATGGGGACAGGGAAGGAAAGCAGGTGGAAGTGGGGGTGATGGGGGTGGAGGTGTGGAGGAGATGAAGATGGAAACAGAGATGGGATGGAGGTGGAAATGGAGACGGGATGGAGATGGAGGTGAAGATGAGGATGGGATGGAGATGGAGGGGAGGATGGGATGGGGGTGGGGATGGAATGGAGATGGAAACACAGATGGGATGGGATGGGATGGGATGGGATGGGATGGGATGGGATGGGATGGGATGGGATGGGATGGAGATGGAGATGGAGATGGAGATGGAGATGGAGATGATGATGGAGATGATGGAGATGATGGAGATTATAAGGATGGGATGGAGATGATGAGGATGGGATGGAGATAGGATGAAGATGGAAATACAGATGGGGTTGAGATGGTGATGGAGATGATGAGGATGGGATGGAGATTGGGATGGGGTGGAGATTGGGATGGAGATGGAGATTGGGATGGAGATGGGGATGAGGATGGGATGGGATGGAATGGAGGTGGGAATGGAGATGGGGATAATGGAGGTGGGGGTAAGGATGAAGATAAGGTTGGGGATGGGATGGGATGGAGATGGGGATGAGAATGTTGGAGGTGGAGATAACAGAGGTGGAGGAGATGGGAAGGAGACGGAGGGGATGGGATGGGGATGGTGATGGGCCCTCACTCCGGCTCCTTCACCAGCAGCTGCCGGATGAAGTCCTTGGCCATCTCGGAGGTCTGGCTGAAGCAGCGCTCCTCAAACTCGTAAGCACCGGCCACGACGTTGGAGAGGGTCTCAGCATCCGTCTCACCCTGGAAGGGGGACAGGCCACTGAGCCTGTGGGGACACAACAGAGCCACTGAATGCCACAGCAGCACCGCCTCGGCCACCCCAGCACTCACAGTGTCCCTGTGCCTCAGTTTCCCCCAGCCACAGGGAGCATCACCTCGTACTCACAGGATGTAGGTGATGACTCCGATGCTCCTGGAAGGCAGAGGTGGGGGTCAGGCGCTGCCCTCCCAGGGGCCCCCCATGCCCTGTGGCACCAGGGGGGTCCCTCCCCACCCTCCCCACCCTCCAGCTCAGCCCGTAGCCCCCAGGTCCTAGCTCCTCACCACATGTCAGTCGCGGGGCTCAGCGGCTCATAATTGATCACTTCAGGAGCTGGGGGTGAACACAGAGCCAGGGTGGGACATCAGAGGGACAGCACCGTCCTGCCACCGCCCTCCCTGCATTCCCCGGGGTCCTGTCCCCACCCGAGGGGTCCCCTTGCTGTGATCCCTGTGCAGGGACCCTCGGGGACGTGCCAGCCCCCTACCAATGTACTGGGGGGTCCCACAGAGGCTTTTGAAGGCGATGCCATCCTCCAGCTGCTGGGCCAGCCCAAAGTCGATGATCTTGATCCAGGGCTTGGGGACGTCCTTCTCCTGCAGCATGATGTTCTCGGGCTGTGGGGACACATCAGGGTGATGGACGGGTGACAGGGGGGACATCAGCACCTCGGGAAGGTGGGAAGGATCAGACCAGGGCTCTGGGGTGCCTGACAGAGTCCTCAGAGAGTGAGGATGGGGGTCCCCATGGGCACCTTGAGGTCGAAGTGGGCGATGAGGCGAGCGTGCAGATATTCCACCCCGCGCAGGATCTGCCCCAGGAACTCGATGGCCTCCTCCTCCGACAGCATCTCCTTCTCCGCAATGAAGTCAAAGAGCTCCCCGCCACGAATCCTGGGCACGGTGGGGATGGGGCAGCTCAGCCACCCTCAAACGTGGCACAAAAAGGGTCACAGTCCCCCCACCAGGACCCCACTCACAGCTCCAGGACGAGCACCACCTCGGCTCTGCTGGCAAAGAGGTCGTGGAGCCGCATGATGTTGGGATGGTTGAGCCGGCGGAGGATGGCGACTTCCCGCTCCACCTGCGCCCTCTCCAGCCCCAGGCGGCTGCCCCAGCGCCGCCGCATCTTCACAAACTTGGCGGCGTACAGGGCGCCAGAGCTGCGCTGGCGGCAGAGCCTCACCACGCCGAAGTGGCCGCTGTGGCAAGAGCTGGGCTGGGGCACAGCCGGGCTGACCCCACGGCAGGAGAACCCAGAAATCTGGGTA
>NW_026623978.1:14853-18103 GCF_030028575.1 Malurus melanocephalus | reverse complement strand
ATCCCACTCACCTGTGGTGGATCCCACTCACCTGCCCAGATCCCACCCACTTGCCCGGATCCCTACCTGTGCCCCACTAACCTGCCTGGATCCCTGCCTGCACCCCTCTCATCTACTTGAACCCAGCTCACTTGTCTTGATCCCTGCTTGTGTTGAGCTCACCTACCTGGATCCCTGCTCACCTGCCTGGATCCCACCCACCTTCTGGGATCCTACCCACCTGTCCCGATCCCACTCACCTGTCCACATCCCTGCTCACCTGCCCGCATCCCTGCTCACCTGCCCAGCTTCTCCAGCAGCTTGTACAGGTCCTCCACGTTGCCTGAACTCGCGCTGGCTGCCAGAACCTCACCCCCCACATCATCCCCAGGCTCAGCCACATCCTGTGGGGCAGCACCAGGACCCGGCTCAGCCCCTGCCCAGGGCAAGGTGATGTGCCAGACCCCATCCGCTGGAGCACCAGAACCCCCCAGCACACCCAGGGGTGTGGGGACCCCCATTTTCTGGAGCATCAGAACCCCCCAGCACACCCAGGATTGCGGGGACCCCCCTTTCCTGGAGCAGCAGAACCCCCCAGCACACCCAGGAGTGTGGGGACCCCCATTTTCTGGAGCATCAGAACCTCCCAGCACACCCAGGGGTGCAGGGACCCCCATTTTCTGGAGCATCTGAACCCCACAGCACACCCGGAGGTGCAGGGACCCCCATTTTCTGGAGCACCAGACCCCCCAGCACACCCAAGGGTGCAGAGACCCCCATCCCCACGACCCCCCACACACCCAGGGGTGCAAGACCCCCCATGCCATGGAGCATCAGAACCTCCCAGCACACCCAGGGGTGCAGGGACCCCCATTTTCTGGAGCATCAGAACCTCCCAGCACATCCAGGAGTGTGGGGATCCCCATATTCTAGAGAACCAGAACCCCCCAGCACACCCAGGAGTGTGGGGACCCCCATCCCACGACCCCCCAGCACACCCGAGGGGGGATTCTCCAGTGCCCAGCTGAGCTTAGGCCTTGCCCGGTTCTGCCAGTTCACACTAAATTCTTCAGTGGAAACTTGGAGGCTTTGACCCCTCTTTCAGGACCTGCAGAAGCCGCTCAGGGGGTTTGGAATTGGGGCAGGGGCAAGAAGGGAGAGGGTCACAGCGGCCCCTCAATGTGCTAGGGGTGCAAAATGCAGAGAAACCCCAACATGTGGGGTTTTTTTAAGGGGATTAACAGCCGGTGAAAGCACCACTGTGAGCTCATCTGTGAAAGCCCAGCCCCCTGGCAGTGCCCCCGCACACACCCACGGCCACGGCTCACCTGGGGGCTATCAGGGGCGCCCCTCGGCCCCCCCTGCGCCAGGACCCCCACCCAGCTGCCCTCAGCCATCCCTGCAAAGACAAGAAAGCCCAGGGTGAGGGGGKTTTTGTGGGCAACAGCGGTGGCTTCTGTGAGAAGCGGCCACGAGCCTCCCCCGTGGCCAGGAGAGACGATAACGCAGCTCCAGGATGGAGCCGGCACTGGCCAAGGACAAAAACAGCCGGGACGGGGGCAGCACCGCGGGATAAGAGAGTTAAGAAGGGAACAAAGTGATTGTGAAGAATTTGCTGTGGAAAGAGAGGAGAAGGGAAGGGAAAAGGAAAGGGGAAAGGGAAAAGGGAAAAGGGAAAGGAAGGGGAAAGGGAAGGGGAAAGGGAAAAGGGAAAAGGGAAGGGAAAAAAAGGGAAGGGAAAAAAAAGGAAGGGAAAAAAGGGAAGGGAAAAAAAAAGGAAGGGAAAAAAAAGGAAGAGAAGAGAAAGAGAAGAGAAGAGAAAGAGAAGAGAAGAGAAGAGAAGAGAAGAGAAGAGAAGAGAAGAGAAAGAGAAGAGAAGAGAAGAGAAGAGAAGAGAAGAGAAGAGAAGAGAAAAAGAAAGAGAAAAAGAAAGAGAAACGTGTGAGAGCAACAGCTCTGCAGACATCAAGGTCAGGGAGGAAGGAGGGGCTCGAGGGGCTCTGGAGATTCCCCCGCAGCCCGTGGGGGTCCCCGGGGAGCAGAGAACCCCCCCTTCAGCCCTGCTGGAGCCGCCGGCTGAACAGGGGATGCCCGAAATGGGCTCTGAGCCCCCGAAAGCCACCGCTGGAGCAGTTCCCGAGGCGCCGGGAGCGGTTGGGGCAGAGCCGCAGCCCGTGGGAAGGATTCCTGCCGGAGAATTCCCTGGAGAATTGTCCTCCGGGGCAGGCAGGGACCCCGGGGCGGAGCGGGGCAAGGACTCGAGCTCCTTTCCCGTCCCCCTGAGCCGCTGGAGGGAGGAGGGAGAGCCCGGGAAGGAGGAAGGGATGGAGGGGAAGATATTTCTCAGGTTTGTTTTACTTTTCATTATCCTGCTCTGATTGGATTAGTAATAAACGCGATTAATTTGGCCAAGCGGAGTCTGTTTGGCCGGTGACATTAATGGGCGAGTGACCCCTCCCTGCCCTTACCCCACCCACGAGTCTTTTGTTCTGTTTTGTTTTGTTCAGGAGTCTTTTTGTGCCCTGTCCAGGTGGGGAGGGCAGYGACAGAGTGGCACCCGSTGRGGACAGGGGYTTKGGGGGAAAACCCGAGGTGGCTCCAAACACAAACCGACCCTTCTCGGCTCACTCAGAGCGGGCCAACGCCAGGACCCAACCCCCCCGTGCCTCAGTTTCMCCTCAGTGCAATGGGGTGATGCTCCAACGCGGTGGCAGCGGGACCAGCGGCCGTGCAGGGATCCTGTCCCCCCCACAGTGACCCTAAGGGACACTCAGTTGTCCCCAAGTCCAATTCCCCCTCAGCCTCTCCCCCTTCCAGCCCRGCTGTGCCCCTCTTACCCTCCCCGAGCCTTCCTCCACATCCAGCAGCGCTTCTCCCTCTGTCCGTGGTCAGTCACTGCCCACTCTGACCATCCTCCGGCCCCTCCCCGGGTCGGTGGGAGCTCCCCGGGTTTGGGGGGCACCCGGCCAGGCACTGCTGGCCCCTGGCACGGCACGGAGCTCGCCAGTCCCGGGTACGTGCACGGRGGCGGCTGCAGCTGAAGCCGGGCCAGCATCCCCGGCCATGTGACGTGTCCGTGGGGGGACAGTGAGTCTGTTTGTCCCCCTGGGGGGGGAATGGACACGAGCAGCTGATTCWGCCATGCCTTAGCACGCACCCCCTTGCGCTGCGCTGCTTTTRCAGGGAGGGAAACTGAGGCACGGGTGGCTCCAGGCACTGCTGGGTCGGACCCGCTGGGGCCGGGGTGGGACACAGTGTCCTGTCCCACCGT
>NW_026623978.1:0-10854 GCF_030028575.1 Malurus melanocephalus | reverse complement strand
CCGAGCTCTGCTGTCCCCGTGCCCAGCAGTGCCAGGTCCCAGAATGTGGACGGGAGGGACAAAGCCACCTTTGCAGGCTCAGATGTGCTGGTGGGCAGGTGGCCAGAGTCTCTTCCTCGCCACAGCCCAGCCTGTCCAAAGGCTGCCGGTGTCACCTGGATGTCACCTCAGGGCCACCCTTTCGCTTTGCTGTGACGTTTCCCCATCACATGAAGTTTCGGTTGCCACTTCCTGCCATTTCTGCAGGCAGCAGAGGCGCCAGCGCAGGCAGGGTCGCATCCTGTYCGTCACCCTGTCCGTCCCCCTGCCCACCCCATCGCCTCCGGCCACACAGACGCCCCCGTGGCCGGGCAGAGGTACGAGCGTGGGCTGGGAGCTGGGGTTTGGGGCTGGGCTTGGATTTGCAGCGAGGACTGAGCCCTGAGTGGGGCCTTGGGATGGGGCAGCACCGTTTTTCTTTGTGTGGGTTTGGTTAAGGTTAGGGTTAGGATGCTCCCCCTGCCCAAAGGCATCGCAAAGGATGGGCACAATAATGGGGTGAAGAGGGTGGGAATGGGGTCCCCCACCCACACCAGCCCTTCCAGACAGATCTTATTCCCTCCAAAGAGGGAAGTCCTGCCCGGAAATGTCTCACAGAGCAAAGCCTTCAGCCCATTTTAGGTTTGATTTGACTCGTTCCCATGTCAGAAGTGCAGGTTTCCAGAGGCACACCCTGCCCCAGGGAACAAATCCCCCTGAGGTGCCCCACCGAGGCCAAGGTGCAGGGATGGGGGAGCAGGAATGAGCCCCCCACCCCTGCCCAGGACCCTCACCCAGCTGGAGGACACAAAACCAGGGACAGCAGTGCTGCCCGGCCAGGACCTGACCCAAATTGTGTTCCCCAGAACTCCCTGAGCTGGGTAACTCCAGTCTGGGGTGTTTTGCTTCTTTTTGTCAACATCTTCCTCACCTTCTCCTGCTGGGGCACAGGACCAGGCTGGGCACTGCTGTGAGTTAAAGGTGGTGCCTTTTCTGGTGGCTGGATCCCCTTGCTCTCAGACAAGACTTGACTGACTCCTCTGACTCAGTTTTGCCTCCCAGAYCCAACCAGCTCCAGCATCTTCCACCCCCTCAAGCATCTGCTGGGGATTAACATTGTTTTGCTGGGCGTTGGCAGCTCGGGGTCGAGCTCAAGGTCCCTTGGGAGCTGCTCAGCCTCTCCCTCCCCTTCCCAGGGCTGACCTGACACCCCGGAGACTTCAGAGGGGCTGGAGAATTGTCACTCTTTCCCCTCAGCTCCTCCCCACCCACATCACCATGCCCAGGGATTTTCTCTCTCTGGGGTACCAAGGTCACCAGCCCTTCCCAGGGTGGTCTCGCTGGGCAGGATCAGGGTGATGAGCCCGTCTTGGGGAGCACAAGGCAAAGGTGATGCTTACCCAGGTTTTTGGGATATCTTGGAGCTCCCAGACCCCTCAGGCAGTGAGGGGTCCCAAGGGAATCCTCCCCACCCTGAGCCTTTTTCTCCCCATTCCCTGGCACAGGGGACCCCATGGATGACGACCACCCCCTCTTCATCACCTTCAAACCCATGGGTGAGGACAGCACGGCCAGAGCCAAGCCAGCAGCCAGCACAGCGCCCAGCCAGCCCCAGGGGACAGAGCAGTCCCCAGGACACCACGACAGACATGGCAGGGTAGGACATGGGGACGTGAGAGGGGACAGCTCATCATCCCAGKGCTCACACGCTCTGGTGTGGCTGTTGGCCAAACAGCGACACAAAATAATAGATACAAAGACACATAGAAAAAAGGAAAAGGAAAAGAAAAAGAGAGAGAGAGTACTTTATTGTGGGACAAGCCTCTTTTATCTACTTTAGCAACTAGTGTATACATTTGTGTTAAACATACATTGGTTAAGAGACAGCTGTTTAATTAATAATCAGTATATGATTGGTTAGTTTGCAAAAGCTACAGTATTAGTAACGTTTATAATTGCCAGCCACCTGCATTATCAATTCTACATTCTAATCTCCTTTTCTCAAAAGTAGCTAAGGATGTAGTATTCTTCTTCCACGCAGGCTGTTAACACTCCCTTTCTTTTCCTAGGACTCAGTCATACACGGTAATTGGCTGAGTTTCAGATTCAGGACTTGTAGGGCCACTTTTTTCCCCCAAATTCTGGGGGGAAAGGCTGCACCGGGAGCTTCGTGCAGGGAGCAGAACATCCTTGGGGCACATCCTCACCTGACCCCCCGGTGCTGTCCCCTCCCTCCAGGTCCCTCCRGGCTCCAGGTCACCTCCACCAGCCCAGTCCCAGCCTGAGGCAGACCCGCGGCCCGAAYTGGTGGCCCTGCGTGCCCAGACGAGCCTGTGGTTCCAGCAGACACAAGCCCAGAGGTTGGGGCCCAAGGGGGAGCTCCCAGCGTGGTTCCACGGCTTCATCAGCCGGAGGTGAGCGGGGGGCAGGCCAAGGTGGGGAACAGAGTCAGTGCCCCCACCCCTGAGCTCCTAAACGGGGATGTGGAGGTCAAGGCGGGGAACAGAGTCAGTGTCTCCACCCCTGAGCTCCTAAAGGGGGTGTGGAGGTCAAGGTGGGGAACAGAGTCAGTGTCTCCATCCCCGAGCTCCTAAACGGAGGGGTGGAGGTCAAGGTGGGGAACAGAGTCAGTGTCTCCACCCCTGAGCTCCTAAAAAGGGAAAAGGACCCCCGGATCCATGAAAGGGATGAGGCTGAGTGGCTCCTTCCCMCAGGGAGGCAGAGGAGCTGCTGCAGGATCAACCCCTGGGCTGTTTCCTGGTCCGCTTCAGCGAGAGCACCGTCGGCTTCGTGCTCTCCTACAGGTAAAGGACCCACCCCCGCCCGAGGGAGGGACCGACGAGCTCGGTGCCCTCCCTCCCTCCCTCCCCCTGTGCCCATCCCCTCCCCTCTCCCGCCAGGGGCACGGATCGCTGCCGCCACTTTGTCCTGGACCAGCTGCCGGACGGGCGCTACGTGATCCTGGGGGAGCGCAGAGCCCACGCCGAGCTGGCCGAGCTGCTGCAGCACCACGCCAKGGCTCCCGTCACACCGTACCACGAGTTTCTCACCGTGCCCCTGCCGTGCGCAAGGGTGAGCACCACCGAGAGCCCCGGCAGCCCCGGGGGCATTCCGGCGGCACGGACAGGGCGATTTAAAGCCAAAAGAAGTCCAAGCATCACCAAAGTCGGGGTTGGAACCGCAGCCACCCTGGCTAGCAGGAGCAAGGAGCCAGMCCGTGGCCACGCATCCATCCCGACATCTCTGTGCTCTCCCTGCAGAAAGAGCAGCCCCGAGGACGGACACAGCCCGCAGCCGGCAGCGATGCTTCACGTTCCCCAGCAGAGCTCCTGGAGTACAGCTCTGTGTCCCTGGAGTCCCCCAGAGCCGAGGGTGGCTCCTCCAGGGAGGTAACAGGGGATGGAGGGGACAGGAGCCACAGCTCCCACGAGGCGGGGAGATGCAGCCGCAGCCACTGCGGACTCATTTCTCCCCTCACCTCYGACCTGTCCCCTCTGTCCCCCAGGCTCCCAGCGTCCCCCCGTCACTCCCTGCCAAGKCCAGCTCCCGGGGCGCTCCTCAGGGGCCGCACAGCCCCGCCGGCAGCTCAGCAACGCCCGACGCTCCCTACGCCCGGGTGCGCAAAGGAGGCGCCCGCCCCGATCCCCCCGCGCCGCCCGAGGCCAAGTACCAGCAGCTCATGCGTTTCCACATCTACGCCGAGCCCCAAGAGGACATCGCYCCAAACCGCTGCGAGCCGGGGAAACTCAGCCCTGAGGAGCCCATCCCTTTCTACGCCATGGCCCGGGGATGGAGCCCCCGCGCCCAGCCCGAGGAGAACATCTACTCCGAGGTGGCCGTGGCCCGCCAGGATCTCCCCACCAGGCAGGATCTCCCCACCAGGCAGGATCCGCCCGCTCGGCTCCCCATGGCTCCCCAAAATGCCTTCTCCACGCTGTCCCCCAAACCCCGGCCCCACCGCCGGCTTTTCCGCAGCGTCTCCAGCCAGGACTGCAAGAGGAGGCAGCTGTCGGCAGCTCCCAGCGTGGACAGGAAGGACAGAGGAGCCTCCAGCACGGGCACACAGGTCAGTACCACAGGTCCTTGCAGATCATTGCTCTAGACCTTGGTCCCAGCACGAGTGAAGGCTCTCGGGGTCTGGGGGATCAGGGTTTGCTCCGCACCAGGAGCAGAGGGAGAAGCACAGAAACCTGCAAGAGTTCAGGTTGGAAAGAAGCCCACCCAGTCCCATCCCGTCATGGCAGGGACATCTTCCCCTATCCCACATTACTCCAAATCCTGTCCAACCTGGCCTTGGACACTTCCAGGGGTGGAACAGCCACAGATTCTCTGTGCCAGGGTCTCACCACCCTCACAGAGAAGAATTCCTTCCCAATATCCCCTCTAACCCTGGCAGTGGGAACCCATTCCCCTTTGGACTGTCTCTCCAAGCCCTTGCAAAAACCCAGCTTGAGCAAAGCCAAGGGCTGGGAGGGTGAAAGCCCAACTTTGTGCTATTTCCTGGCTCTCAAATCCACCCTGTCCCTGAGGATTCCCCAGGTGGTGCCGAACCCTGCCCTGCAGTTGGATGACCCCGTGTACAGCCGGAGCACACGTGGGGAGCAGCAAAGCACAGCCATGGCTGAGAATGTGTACGAGCAGCTGCCTGGGGACTGCTCCTGAGCCAGATGGGCCAAGGACAAGACCTGGCTCCAGGCAGCAGGAACCTCAGCCTCCATTTCCCTGAAGGAATGAAGCCCTTGGTCCTGGGRGGAGAGATCTGAGGCTGCTGTTGGCCCCAGCGAGGTCGGTTTGCTCCATGGAGAGCCCCTGCTCCTCCTGCTTCACAATCCTCTGGGACAGCACAGTTGGGAACAAGATTACCATACCCATGAACATTCTCCAAGAGACTTCTCTTAATAAAATGAGGGTGGAAAAGGCCATTACAGGAAAAACAGGGATGCATTCAGCACAGTTGGTGCATCCAGTTGGAYATTAAATTGGCCAGAAGGTGGAGAGATGCCACAGCCAGGGCCACGCAGAACTTWCCCAGCCTGGAGTCTACACTCCAAGCCCTGCCTGCTTCCTCAGCCACAAAATTTGGGATGACACCACTGCCCCAGGGCTGCCCTGTGGGGCACAAACCCTGCTGGAATAACACAGCAGTGCCATGGTGCTYCCAGCTCAACAGGAGCAGGGAGCCATGATGGCCAAAACCCTGGCTCAGAGTGAAAAGCAGTGTAGCTGTTTTATCCATGGGATAAATCACTTTGAATTTTCACAAACTTGAATTTTCTTGCTCTTAAGACAGCTGAAAGTGGAGCACAAGCGCTTGGAACTCCCCCTTGGTGCTAAACCTGAGCTKTTACCACAACAGGAAATGGAAAGGGGAACCCAGGAGTTCCAACCCCCACAAAGGCTGTGCTCCACACCACAAAATCCCCAAGCCAAGAGGGTACCTGGAGAAAAATCCCAGCCCCTTGTGATGGAAACGGGGCTGGGTGGCTTCATTTAAAAGTTTATTCCTTTATCAAACCTCTTCGGAGAGGATTTCACTGTACATACAAGATATGAATAAATTACTCAACAGTAACTTTATTCTGATCATTCAAATACTCAAAACGGGCTCTGCAAARTACTAAACATCCAGGGAACTAAACTAAAAATGAGATTAGTTTAAAATGTTCTACGAAAAGACTTCAGTCATGGGGGTTTGCTTGTTTTTAAGAGGTAACACGGCAGAAAAACCACCTCTTGTGAGTTTTTTTTACCCAAATAAAAAAATATTGGCCATGTGAGCTGTGGTTACAACAAATAAAACCCAGAGTGGTGGGAATGTRAGTTAAATAACCAGACCAGCTCTCTGCTCCCTTCAGCATCACATGCTTTGGTGAACAACAAAGTGATGCCACGGAGATTTGGATCCATGGATTGGGCCAGCAGAGCTGCACAGGATTTGCAGTAATATCACCTTGACTGGATTCCTTAAATAAAAAAAAAAAAGTTTAATTTGAACAAGTTGGGGCTGGACAGTCTCCTCTTCCCAGCCAGGAGGGTAAAGTCAACACTTCATTGAAACAGAACTGATACAAACAAGCTGGAAAAACAAAAAAAGTACAGTTGGCAGCTCTCTTCTGTGCCCAGAGAAAAATGCTGAGCTCACTCCCAGCCAGCCACACGTGGGACACTGAAGTTTGATGAGTCTGGGAACAGCCTGGGGCAGGACTGGAGACTTTGGGTCACAGGAAGAGGAAAGAGGGGGAGAAGGAAGGACAATATACATGCACACATGGCTCAGGGTGTCCCAAAAGGGTATCCCAAAGCCCTGAGTGGGCCAGGCAGGAGAACCTCCCCTCCACGTGTGGCACTTCCCCTGGCACAGGGGTGTCTCCTCAGCGTGGCTCTGCCCGTGGAGTCCAGAACAAAAACAGCAACTTAAAAACCAGGATATCAAAACCATCGTCATGAGAGGAGAGCTGGAGCGGCCCAGACACAAGGAAGCAGCCATGAGGACATCTTAAAAGGTAAGGACAAAATAAAAAATTCCAAAGCCAGGCTTGCTCTYGGGAACTCACCGTCTTTTAGAAAGRAAAATGACACTCTCAATGCACAGCCAGTCCAAGAGAGGAGCAAAGTGGGAACTGGGAGTTTATTGAGCCTCTGCTGAAGGGTCTGGTGGAGGAAGGAACAGCCCCTGTTCCTTTGGACAGGAGCTTGAACCTCACACCCGGCACGTTCCCTGCAGTGCCTCAGGACTGTCCTTGGCTGATCAGAACCTTCCTCGTTATTGTTTACAAGGAAAGAGGGGAAGGATTACAGGTRGAATTTCAGGCCCAGCTTGCAATGACCCTTCTTCCTGCCAGGCCAGGGAGTGCAGTGTCCTTCCTCCCATGAGCAGCCCCGTCCTGGGGCCTGGCTGATCTCCCGGAGGCCGGGAGACACCGGACACAGCAGGTCACCCGGGCCACCAGCCAAAAAACAGGACAGATGTGTCAGAATCCGTATTTGGCTTGAGTCTGCCGTCTGCTGAGCTTGTTTTCAGACCATGTGTTTTTCAGTTCCAGTTCCCTCTCCTTGGCCTGCAGAGATGGAGAGGATCTGTGTTACCCTCCGTGTTTCAGTGACTCAGCAGCATTCCACTCACGTGGATTACGGAGCCCTTCAGCCAAAAACCTCGTCACAGGAGTTAGCACAATCATCCTGACAGAGGCCTGGATTAATTGGGATGCACAGGCATTTCATTCATGCTGAAATGCAGCTTCTCRTAGGGAACAGAGCCCTGGGGTGGAATCCAGATCAGGATCCCAAAGCCTCGGATGTGYGGGAGGGCAAAGCAAAGCTGAAAATTTGGGACTGGGATATCCCCAAGGGCCAGGATCCACCTCTGGCCCCACTGGAAGCTCTACCACCCCAGCCTTGTGTTGCCAAACATCAAATCTGCTGCATCAACTCACACACCACGGAGAGRACACTCACCTGATGGATCAAGTACGTGATCTGGTGTTTTCTCCTTTGCTGTCCCGTGGGCTGATCTCCTTTTTTCTGGAAAGCAGAAAGARGTGAAGTGTTCAGCCTGGAGAGACCCTTCTCTGGACATCAAACCAAGGCAAGAGCCTGCACACAGCCATCCCAAATGACATTTGTTCCCTATTAAATTACAGATTGCTTTGGCTGAAGCATTTCCTGGCYGGCCCTCCCCACCCACACTGGGGTTCTGAGGAACACTGCTGGTCTCTCACGTCATTATTTACCAGCTCCTTGTCCCCCTCCCTGGTGTCTGCCCAGCATCCAACACAGCTCCACTGGGGCTGATTTGGGCACTGAGCAGAGCCTCCAATCTCAGTTTTTGCCCTCCACCCCACCTTGCTGAAAGACTTCATGGTCTTCTCCTCTGTCAAGGATTTGGTCAGCCACTGCTGGGCCCCGCTCAGTTGGTCGTCACCTTTGATGTCCACAAAGTTGATCTCTTCCCTCCCACGATTCCGCTTGCCTTGCAGACGCTTGAACTGGAGGAAGATCACAACAGCTGGAATTACAKCCTACCCTGACCTACACAAGGCACAGCGACAATTTTCCAGCCAGGATTGTGATCTTTTGGAGAATTCGGTTTTGCGATACAGCAGAGTATCTAAAAACTACTTAGCATAAAAGTTACCATCTGATTTTCTTATGTAGAAAACATAATTTATTCCTTCTTCCAGGCTTGTTAGGAAACCCTTGGAGTCCTGGGTCTCTCATTTTATGAACCAAGCTCCTCAAGTTTTGCTGCCAACACATCACCTGGCCTGTAGCAGCCACAGGATGCCACAGGCACTTCCAATTTTATGGTCAGTTTGAGTCCCAACAAAAGACATTAAGGACTTGGAGCATATCCAGAGAAGTGAACGGGGCTGGGGAAAGAGCTGGAGCAGCTCAGCCTGGAGAAAAGGAGGCTCAAGAGGGACCATTTTGCTCTCCATAATTCCCTGACAGAGAAAGCTGGGCTCTGCTCCCCGTGAACAAGCGACAGGACAAAACAAAACAGCCTCAAGTTCTGCAAGGACAGGATCAGGTTGGATGTTGGCAAAATTCCTACACCCAGAGGGTTGTCCAGCCCTGGCCCAGTGAAGTCCCCACCCCCAGAGGGATTTAAAAGCTGTTTTCTCTTGGGGATGTTTTTTTTTGCCCCATCCCTTTTCTTTTTCCCCTTTTCTTTCGTTTCATGGCTGGGTTGGTCGCTGTCACCTCCCCCCAACCCTGGCTCTGAAGATACCATGATAATTGCAACACAGCCCAAGATTTCCTAGGAAAGCTGGGGCAGGAGCAAGAGGCAACTCCTCCCTTTCCCCTGGGGCACTGGAATCCCTTAGGCARGCAGCAGCTCTCTCTTGAGCAGAAATACTGCTGCACATTAGTTTGGCCTGTTCCTTTTAATTTCTTTGTCCTTCAGCAGTGTGACTGGGCTTATRGGCTCATTTCTCTGCCTCTCTGCTGTTTTGAGAGCCCAGAGCCAGCGTGAGAACACCCTGCTCCCCATCGGGGTGCCACCCTCCCCTCTGCACAGCCTGACCCAGGGACCAGCCATCCCAGATGAGGTGTTTCTGCCACCTATTGCCATCTACCCGGGGTGAGCCAGCTCCTGTGGCCCCGGCTGCTGATATGAGATTGCCACGACAGCCCGTCGTGCCATCCAGCCCGCCCGCCATCACCGTGTGAGGGAGGGAAATGACTGAGCCCCAAGCCACAGCGCCCCCTGCCGGTAAGGAGGAATCATTGCCCTCTGTGACACAGCGCCCCCTGCCGGCGGGGAGGAATCACTGCCTCCCGGGCCACAGCGCCCCCTGCCGGCGGGGAGGAATCATCTCCCCAGCGCCAACTGCTGGCAGGGAGGAATCAATCATGGCCTCTGTGCCACAGTGCCCCCTGCCGGCAGCGAGGAATCCTCACCACAGCGCCACAGCGCCCCCTGCCAGTGGGGAGGAATCACTGCCACAGTGCCACAGCGCCCCCTGCCGGCGGGGAGGAATCATCTCCCCAGCGCCAACTGCCGGCGGGGAGGAATCAATCATGGCCTCTGTGCCACAGCGCCCCCTGCCAGAAAGGAGGAATCATCCCCCCAGCGTCATCTGCCAGCAGGGAGGAATCACTGCCCCCTACATCACAGTGCCCCCTGCATCACAGCACCCCCTGCTGGCGGGGAGGAATTACTGCTCCCCGGGCCACAGCGCCCCCTGCCGGCAGGGAGGAATCATTGCCCCTGCGCCTCAACGCCCCCTGCCGGCGGGGAGGAATCAATCATGGCCTCTGTGACACAGCACCCCCTGCTGGTGGAAAGGAATCAATCATGGCTTCTGTGCCATGATATACTATATATATATTCCACCCCCTGCCGGCGGGGAGGAATCACCACCACAGCACCACAGCGCCCTCTGCTGGCGGGGAGGAATCAATCATGGCCTCTGTGCCACAGCACCCCCTGCTGGTGGGGAGGAATCACCACCACAGCACCACAGTGCCCCCTGCTAGCGGGGAGGAATCACTGTCCCCTACATCACAGTGCCCCCTGCATCACAGTGCCCCCTGCATCACACCGCCCCCTGCTGGCGGGGAAGAATCACTGTCCCCCGGGCCACAGCGCCCCCTGCCAGCAGGGAGGAATCAATCATGGCCTCTGTGCCACAGCGCCCCCTGCCGGCGGGGAGGAATCAATCATCTCCCCAGTGCCACAGCGCCCCTGCTGATGGGGAGGAATCCCCACCACAGCGCCACAGCACCCTCTGCTGGCGGGGAGGAATCACTGCCCCCCAGGCCACAGCGCCCCCTGCCGGCGGGGAGGAATCAGTCATGGCCTCTGTGCCACATCGTTCCCTGCCAGTGGGGAGGAATCATTACCACAGCACCACATCGTCCCCTGCTGGCAGGGAGGAATGAATCATCTCCCCAGCTCCACAGCGCCCCTTGCTGGTGGGGAGAAATCACCGCCCCCGTGCCACAGCGCCCCCTGCCAGCGGGGAGGAATCATCGCCACAGCATCCCCTGCTGGAGGGGAGGAATCACCGCACCCACCCTGCCCGACCGAGAGGCACCAGCGCCCCCGCTGGCTGTGACTGTAACTGCACCGAAGGGAGGGCATGGGACAGCTCAGAGAATGGTTCACCGGGTTTCTGGTTCTGTCTGTTGTTGCTGCCGCTGTTGTTTGTAATTAATATTATAAAGAACTATATATTATACTATATATATTATGTGTATATATATGTAACATATATATATAATATATATAATGTATATATATGATACATATTATGTATATATATAATACAGTATATAATATATATAAGTATATATATATAATCCTTAAGTATATATACTGTACAATAT
>NW_026623977.1:235534-253498 GCF_030028575.1 Malurus melanocephalus | reverse complement strand
AAGCTTTGGGAGAGGGGTGGTCAAAAAATTGCAGGGAAAATAAACTGTGAAGAGCAAGTGATTGTAATTTCTAACACAATCAGAAAGTGTTAAGTACTGGCTTGAGGCCCCAAAGGACTCCCAAACCCCACAACCTTTTGAATATAGAACCAGAGTTTCAATACCACCTTAGACTCCAGAACACTTCACAGATATTTTTTTTTTTCTTTCCCTGAGAAATGTTTTCCAGTTTTCCTCTATTTCTGGTTCTTGCCAGGGATACAAATACCACAAGAACTGTATATCTCCAAAGTGTTCTGGCAAACAATTCAGGTGCTGGCAAAGGCTGCAGTGTGCATTGGCTGCATTAGGTTTTTATAATGTGTGAGCTAGTCCCTGATAGCTACCATGTGGTGATAATGATTATTCAGTCCAAGCCCATGTGTAAAGTGGGAATCCATCCCTGCAGCAATGCTCTCATTTCTACACTTGATGTATTTCCTGGGAAAGGAGTCAATCAGAGCTCTGGGTTGTTACCCCTGAGAAAGGACCTGCTCTTCCCAGCCTCATATTTATGGTCTCATCCCCACTATTTGTCACCACTACATCTTCACCTTTTAATTTTTATTTTGTGATGCAGAGGTTGTGGACAGCCTGATGCCACTCACATCTCTCTGTAAAGCAGGTAATTAATGATCCCAGCGACTGCTGCAGAAAATTGATTGTGTTGGAGCAAACAAGCCACTGCTGGGATGATGAACATCCCCCAAATCAAGGTTTGCGCGCAAACATCTATATTTTGGTGCTGCACATCGGGTAAAATTTAATCCTGGGAAGCCAGAAGTGTCTGACTGGGCTTCATGGAGAGCCCAACCACTGTTCTGCCTGTCAAATTAACTACCCAGCAGTGAGCTACCCCAGCTAAATGATCACCCATTGGACAGCTGCCACACCACAAACCTCCCCATACAACCCTCTCAAAAAATGGAAACTTGTTATTCTGGAGCTGCCCCGTGAATACCCGTTCTGTCAAGGCTGGAGGGAAATATTTGGGGCAGGCAGGCTGAGAAAACAGAGAGGTGTTAGGTGTCAGAATTGATTTAAATGGGCTGCAGCTTTGCACGGGAGCAGTGGGTGGGAGGGAGTCAGGGTGGGGGGCTCAGGGGTGGAAGAAAACAGGTCAGATATAGGATTGGGATGCCTGAGAGGGTCTTTGGAGCCAAAGACAGAATATTGTCTGTTCCTGATGACATCCTGATCTTAGCAGTGCTCAGAGGCAGCGATTTCCTGCTGGTGGACCAGAATTTTTGCTTTAGAGACACTCTGTCATTGCAGGCACGATGTGATTGACATCTCTGACAGATTGCTCAGATCTTTTCTGAATTTCCATACAGCACATGTGAGTATCAGCACTGGTAAATTTTTTAGCCTGGCAGGCTAGACAGAAAAGATGCTCAAAAATATGTTTTGCTGTCATCATGGGCTTCCAGAGAATGTGAATGGTCAACAGACTTGATAAAGCCACAGCACTAAGCATTGCACTGGTATCTATCATAAAATAGGTTTAAATCGCACCAGAAGTTTAGAGGTCTCAAAATTTCCACGTGTTGCTTTTTCAGCAACTAAAAGTCTGTTTTCATAAACATTTCCAAAGAATTAGGGTACTTATATATGTATTTAGCTGCTGTTTATATGAGGAGATGGTTTTCCTGTAAAAGCTTTGTTATTTGCTATAAAATGAAAGGCGTAGCTGGCTTTGATGAGGTGTTGTGTGCACTGTGTCTGTTTTGAAAAAACAAGGACTCCATTCTCAGGGAAGGCCCGAAGAATTTAATCAATTATATTAATATCTGCAGCTCTGCCACAAAAAAAAAGGCTCTGAAAGGGAAGAAGGTTGTAGGGTTTAATACTGAAAGACAAAAGAATTGTTATTTTGACCACATTTGTTTGAAAGTTTTGAATAAGACTACAATATGACAATACAACTAAAGCAGAAGCACTGAGAATTCTGCTTGTCTGCAAGAAGGGCCAAATAAATTATGCTTGGCCATTGAATGTTAAAATTCTTGATTTTCTAGCTGCTTCAGGAGGGACATGACAATTTTCATGCCTGATCAAACGGGAATGACACATGCTGTGGAGTTCTTTCTGTAGCCAAGCCTGTGAAACACCAATAGTGGGAAAAGCTCCTTCCTAGCTTGTACCAGTAGAAAAGGAGTTCATGCTTCACAATTCTTGCTTTTAAACACATTATTTTCCATCATAACTTCACAAAATCACAGAATATGTTCAGTTGGAAGGCACCCACAAGGATCAYCYAGTTCAGCTCCTGGCCCTGCCCCAAACCATCCCCAAATATCACACCAWGTGCCYGGGAGTATTGTCCTTCAGCACATCCACTTTTGAATTTCATTTAACTATTCACATGATTTCAGATGTTTTTGTGATGGCTATGGATTCATTAAAAACTACATGACAAAAAAAAAATCTCATCAGGTTAACCTTCAAATCTAAAGGTGATGTTCAAATTCAGGTTTGTTCTTTGCTTTTGTTATGGTTTCATTTACTCCATCTCTCCTTTCTACATCAAACAGATTTGGTTTTTTCATTCATCTGGGAGTCTGTCTTGCTTACAACCATTTTTGTGATCTAACACAGACCCTTCCCCAGAGTTAACCAAAGTTGTTTTTTATTTGGATAGTTCCACCCACATGGTCACAAAGCAGTCYAGCAAGATKCAACTCAAAGCATCCCACCAGATTYACATTTACCWSCAAATTMTCMCAYGGTTCCTTTGACAGAATGAAATGAGAGCACTTGAAGATATTTCAAAAATAGGTTGTGAATTTTCACAAGTTGAGCTGTGTGCAAATATGGGGTATGAATTATTTTGAAATCAAAAGCCAAAATGCCATAAAATTCAAACTGAGGAAGTTTGTGTGCAGACAAGCAGCACATTAGATGTGTTTGTGAACTTTTTACTGGTTTGCATTGAGAGCCTGCCTGTATCTCTGCCTACAAAATCAAATTATAGAAATGGAGGAGAATAAATCTCCACCCAGCAACTCTGGGCTGGCAGAACAGCAGGTGCAAGTTTCAAAGGCAGGTCAAGGTCACTTCCAAAATGTGGCCCTTCCTCTAAGCCTATCAGCCAAAGATAATATTTTTCTTGCTAAGAGCTCATTACAACACAGGCTCCCATCAGAAACAGAATCACCTTGCTTTTGCCAGCACAGAACCTTTCTGTTTCATAAATCTGATGCCTACAGGAACACAAATCTAACACCAGGTCCAAGGGCCGTTTTTCTGCTCTAAATGAGGAGATAGCATCACACACAAGAAAACACTTGCTCAGATATCTTTCCACACAATCTACTTGCCTTTTTCTTTTAGTGGCTATCACCAGGATGAGCAAAGTGGTTTATTGCTGACAGTACAAATTTTCAATTCCCTACTTCCAAAGAAAATGTATCTCATATAGGTCTGACAAAGATTTTTTTTTTCCATGCTGAAGCTCTGTGAGGCACAAATTAAGCCTTTCCAGAGCCTTTCAACCTGACCAATATCCTTGCTCACACAAACTGCCTGCTCCTTCCTCCAGATTTTCTAGGATTTCCCCCTTCATCCAAAAGCCACTTTTCTCCTAAAGGAGGTAGAAATTATCTGGAGATGTAATGACACTGCAAATGCTCTCTCAAGGAAGGAATTCACACAGCTAACCTGAGCAGAGCTCTTGTCTGCCTTCCAGGGGGCTCTGAGTAGAAAATCCAATGGGATTTCTGCGTGACCTTGTCCAACACAGGAACTTTCCCAGCTTTAGCAGTTTCCCCAGAGGTGCAATTCTAAAACACTCCCTAAAACAGTCCCACTGCAGCTGCTCTGAGGGCACTTCCCAACCCCCAACATGGACATTTTTACATTTTTCTTGGGATTCACAGTGGCACTGCCCCAATCTGGGTCATCATACGCACTTTTTTTTTTTTTTTTTGCCATATATCTGTTTGGATGTATTCATGTATGTTCAACTGTTTCCAGCCTAAAAAGTTATCCAGTTTTCTTGGCATCCATCAGAAGCTCCCATCCTCATTTACTATGCCATAAATCTTGTGCAATCAGCTACCTTAATTAGAAATACTTTTTATATTTATTTTCAGACTATCAGAAAAAAAATATTCAGCATTTCTAGACCAAACCCAGACCTCTGTGGCACCACATTAGGAACATCCCCCCTGCCTTTACTGAAGATTCCCCATTAGTAAATACAGTTTTCAGTCACTTCACTCATTTCTGATTTGTTTAATACAGGCAATAGTGCTTTGGCAGGGTCCTAGATTTTAATCAAAATTCCAAATATTTCAAAGTCACTTTTGGAAGGAATTGAACCCTACCTTAACAGAATTAGCTTTGTCAGCCAGGAACCCAATGTTTTCAATGAACAAAGTGAATTAATTTTAATAGAATCCCTTTTCCATGAAACCTCATTCACTAACACTCACTGAATTCCTTTAACTTTTTTTTCTGATTGTGTCCCACTGCTATTTTTTCCCAGCATCAATATCACCCTAACTGACCTATAACTTCCCCTGTTGTGCCATTTATCTCTTTAAAATGTCAGCAGACTAACTTCTAAATATTTCATTGGAATCCTTCCAGTTCTTCAAAACTTGTGAAATTAAATCCAGTATTCAGAAAGCTCCCTGATTCACTTAAAAAAAAACCCCTTGGCTGCAAGGTCGTCAGATAATTTAATTTTAAGATATTTAAACTTTCCTAGTTACTGTTTCACTACCATTGGACTGTGCCCCATCTACCAATACACCACAGCAATGCAGCAGATTTTTTTTTTTTTGGGCTACTTTCCAAGTTTTGTTCTCTAGGAACTGCACAGGCTCTTGGCTTTCTTTCAAAGAAAGATATTGTTTTCAGTTTTTGGATGTCTTCACATTACAATGCCTGGTATGATGGTTATGACCACTTTGACCAAGATTTTTCTCATGATGGTTGGTTTTGTGCACAAATCACAGCTACAAGCCCGAACATTCTCCAAGAAAATTCCACATCCTGAGAGGMACAACTTTAGCAGCACAYCAGGGTGTGAGCTATGTCTCATCCYTTGCTAAACAAAGGAAATGTAATTTTAATTTCTGTGCTTTATTTTTATTTATATTTCGCTTACAGTCAGCTGACAGCATGTGGGGTTTTGGCATTAGCAAGCACAAATACTGAGTCAGTCAATCTGCACTGCATTTCTTAGATTCATCAGAACAACGTGACTAAATAAATTTTTTTTTATTTTATATAAAATCCAAGATGTGCATGTGTACCTTCTATACATGTGTCTGCACCGACATAAACCGTGTATGACATCAATATATTATGCATTATCATCATGCCCAACCCAATTTTCTCATTTTCCTTCACCTCCTGCTTTCTTTTTTCCAGTACTAAGACACTCTCCATAAGCCTAGGGCACTGATTCTGCACGCCAATCAATCTAAAAATAATGATATAAACCCTCCTTGAATTCAAAACACCGATTTTAACCAGGAAGGTGATGTTCACCAGCCCTTCTTGTGCTCTCCAGCCCTTTGTTTCCTTTCTTCCTGCAGTGTAACAGGACTCTGCTGAAGCCATGCAGCACTTTCCCCGCTCCCCAGCCGTGTTGGGCACAAGTTCTGCTGGCTCAGCTAATCCCTGTCTTTCTCAAGAATGGAGATCACCTCCTGGGAGGACTGGAGAGGGATTCCTCCTCCTCCTCCTCCTCCTCCTCCTCCTCCTCCTCCTCCAGGGAGATGCCAAACAGAGCAACACATGGAGCCAGTTGGTGAAAGTTCATGAACAAACTGGCACATAAAAAAGGATCTCTCTAGAGGATGTCGTTCCTTTGGCATATCCAAGGCTATAAAACACAAAATGACTATGAAAATGCAAAATCCAGACCTGTTTCTTTCCATGATGCTACAGGCTGGTAGGAAGCTGAGAAAGAGAAGGGATTTTTCCCTGTAGTMATTTCTGGTTCCAGAACTGGTGATCTTCCCTATCTGATTTGGAATTATGTGGTGCAAAGTGGGAAGACCTTGGGAACACAAGCCTGACTTACTGGGTCTCTGTGCTAGCACAATCTGTGATCCTCTTCTTGGTGAAAAAATGTTTTGGGGATATGTACAGGATAGTTTTCCAACATTCCTCATTGACGTGCTTTGGGCATCAACGGTCTTATAAAAAAATTCAGATGCAGACCAGACAAGTCTTTGAGATGGAAGATGAAAGATTGAGTGAGAGGATCTTTGTGGTGTTCACATCTGGGGCGCTCTGGATACAGCACCAGAAAAGTGGGAATGGCACCAAATTGGCTTCAAMTKGCTTGAAYYYCACRTTCTCWTGACCTTGAAKAGTTAGAGGGAAGCAGAGGACAGCRGGTATTTTATCTGAAGGTCAAGAGCAACATGTGTGTAGGACTCTGGACCAGCTCACACTGTGATGATACAGCAAAACTCATCGTTTCTGCTGGCAAAACAAATCTCCTACAAGGTCTTCTAAACATAGGCCTCAGGGAGACCCTAAAGGGGCATCTGATCTCACACAATTCTCAGTTACACGCAGCTAACTAGGATAGTTCCCTCCAGGACAGAGAGAGCCAGACACTGGACCAAGGTATTCCCTAGTGGGATGTCAACACTTTGCTCTGGAAAGGGCAGTCAGGGGCTGTGCATAATCCCACACCTGGTGTTGTCTGAAGCCTGGATCTCCACATTTTAGCAACACAACCATCTTGTCTCTTGGCAGTCTAATGAGAAACCAAAGCCCCATAAGTGGAAATTCCCTTAATCCTAAACCCTGAGGAAATCACTGTTTTGCTTTTCACTGTGATTCAATTTGACCCCTGCAAACGCTGTCCATTCCTCCCATTTCCCAAGTGATCCTGGCAGTGATGACTGCTCTGCCTTTTCTCTCTTGGAGCACCAGCCTTGGCAGAAGCCATTCTGAAAATCTTAAATGTGCCTTCTCATTTTTCTGAAAATCTTAAATGCGCCTTCTCATTTTTCTGAGAATCTTAATTGTGCCTTTTCATTTATCTGAAAATCTTAAATGTGCCTTCTCATTTTTCATAAAGGAGAAGGTCTCAGCTGTGATGTCCTGTCTGAAGGCCAGCCTAGGTAATTGCATTCTGGATTTTTGTAGTTCCATGCAAAGCCAACTGGAGCCAAAGTCCTTTGTGCTGTGTCCAGGCTTTATGTCACACTCTCCTGACACTCAGCTTGTAACAAATAATTGCTCCATCATCACCTGAGCACCCTCTCCATGGCAGTCTCTGCCTTTTTTCAGCATCACTCCAAGGTAGGTCACATTTCCATGCCTGAATAGATTAAATCCAGAGCTGTAATGAAAATGTTTTCTGAGCTTTATGTCCTCTGTTGTGTGCTGATGAAATTAAAAACCTTACCAGAATGCAACTAGCAGGCACAGAACCACCAAGGCAATGGTGACTCTGAATTTCCCAGTATTTTGAAATTAAACTCTTAACTTTGTGCTATATAATTATAAATATATACATATACATATATATATATATATATAATTTTATATAATATATATATAATTTTAGTCTTAGAAGCGTCTTTTACAATTTATCTGTTCCTGTGCTCTGGTTGCTCTGGTCTACCATTTCTCATGCCCATGGGGAGTTGTGGATTTTTTATTTTTAATTGAAATTCAACAGATATTCCCCTCATGCTCCAGACCCCAGTCAGGGGAAATAATTCCACCTTGGTGGCAGGTCACTGATGCTTTGCTACATCAAAACCCACAGTCCATGCAGTGAAACAGAGAGGGACAAGCACTTAAAGCCTTGAAGGCAGAACTTATTCATTAGACAGCAAAGTTGTCCAAATTTACGTTTTGTTCTATAGAAAGCTCTGATACCAACATTTATTTTGGATGCACATCTGGAAGAAATGTTGAAACAGCAATGTTTTCACTGAAAGCAAACGCATCCTTTCTCAGAAGAAATTCACTTTTAGAGTGGTTTGATAGAACTGTGGGTCCCTTGGAGGTGCTGTGGTGCCTCGTGAGGGTGATCCATCATTTTGCTCACTCCACCAAGTTCCCAGCCAGCCTCCTGTGATGTTTTGTGGCCATCTGACTCTCAGAGTGCATTGCAAAAATTTAATGAGAGAGCAGATTATGATGCATTATGGGAGTATGGTGGCCATAAATTAAAATGTCCACAAGGCACACAGTAACTCTTGTGGGCATAATTTAAAGCTGAACTGCCCCTTTTGAAAAGCTTTAATTCAGTCTGACAAACCGAATTTAGGTTGACTAACTCAAAACAAAGCATTTTATTTTTCCCAATGGGGAGTAAAAGTGCCATAGGGAAATTCAGAGCCCTTGAAGACTATATTTCCATTCAGAAAAAGATATTCATGGGAAATATCTGACCCCCTATAATACATACTCTAYATCCATGTTTATAAAAATATATAGACAAATATATTAGCACAAGCAAAAATATATAAAGCAGGACTGTTTAAATATAGCTTAATATGCTTTAAATTATTAAGCATATTAATAAATCTCACAATTAAGCATTAAATCTCACAATTAGTGAGATTTAAATTAGTTTATTGCTTAATAYCCAAGAGCAAGTTGGACAGAGGAAGTCACAGAGCATTTATTTCTAATGACTGTAGGGATGACTACATATGGTGCAAGCACTGTTGGTTTTTTTTTAATTTTTTGGGGTAGACAGAGCCGAGAGGAAAAGGTGACACATCTCCTGTCAGCCCTGATGTATTCCCAGAACTGACAGGTCTTTTATKGCTTCATGACAATCCAAAATGCTCCAGCAACTGGGAAAATCTCATTGCAGCCACACAATGTTCAGGCTTCCCATTTTAGAGGAGGGAATTTGTCTGAGACAGAGCTCTGCTATTGCATTGTGGCAGAAATCTAATGTTTATGCAACTCTGTGCACCTTCTGTATTACCACTGCTCACTGGGAAAGGTTTCACTTCTTTGGGCCCTCAGCAAAAAAAAATATTTCACAGKTYTTTTTTTTTCAAATGGATTTTTGTTTCCCGGAGACCAGAATTCTGTTTAGTCCCCAAGGAGGAGTCCTATCCCCAGGAAYTGGTGCCATCAGAGGTGGAAAGGTGCAAACAGCATCGAATCCAAACACCTCATCGTTTTTAATGAGGTTTCACCATGGCGAAAAGGATGAAATTACACTTCTGTTATTCTTATTTCAGAGCCATGAGACCTTTCCAGAGTCTCTGCCCTCCAGGATGTGTCTCTCCACGCTGGAGAGAGCTTTCCATCCTGTCCTTCTTGATGGAAGGACATTTGGGAAGGACATTTTTATTTGTTCAAGCCAAGTTTTGCACAAAGGGCTTTTTTCTACCACGTGATCAAGACTGAACCAACATCTGAATAAGTGTCCCCCACCCCACAAACTTTTTCTCCTCTACAAACTGCACCAGCTGGGAGTTTGTACTTCTCAAATCCCACTGAAGGGATGTGCTGGTCCCTCTTAGCTGTGTCTGGCATTTCTCCTCAGAAATGTCACTGTACAATATGAGCTGAATGTAAACAGAATAACAGCTGACAAAAGAAGCTGGGAAATATTGTCTGTGGAAGAGGAATAGAAAAATATGGTTTATAATAAAACACTGGGCAGAAACTACAGGAGTATGGACAGAGTTTCAGTCAAGCATTTATATTTTGCTCTGTTGTTGGGGCAAAGAGAGCCCAGAGACCTTTCAGCAGCTCCAGCAGTGCTGGTTGCCTTTTCTCCATGTCCTGAGCCTTTGCTGCATGAGATCGTCACCATCTGTAGCTGTAATTTTGAGCTACAAATAGCATGAAACATTTTTTCCTTCCCCTGTGCCCGCTATGCCATTCACGCCACCGATGTCCTGCAGCAGACCCATGGAGTCCTCATCCCATTTACCCTTCTCCTTCCCTATATTTGTGCCAGGCTTATTTTGAGCCTATTTATGCRAGTCATTAATCATGGCATGGTTAGTCATACAAAAATAAAAAAGAATTTCTGSTCTGTGGACGTGACAAGTCATTTCCAGCTACCGAACAACTTAGCAAGGGATTGTTTTATTGTTTTTTCTTTGGTTGAAAATATTCAAGACACAACAGGGAGGGGTTTTTTTTTTATCTGTGTTGTTTTTTTTTTTAAATGTGTCAGAGGGGATGAGATGGGAAACAGCCAACTCTTGAGCAGTTGCTAAAAGATRACACTTTGTAAACTATGTTGATAACCCCCTGTGGGAGGAACAGCAAAAACTTAATTAGTCCTGATATATATCACGGGAAGTCTTATTTTTAGAGGTCTGAAAGGAGCCTGTAGGAACTTCTTATCCATAACTTCTCGTGCAGAAGTACAAAGCCTTGATTCCATGAGACGTTTGACAGGGATAAGGTGACCCAAAGTTTCAGGTGACTTAGCTTTGCTCAGTCTGTAAAAAACACTTGCTGTCTTCTAGGAAGGACAAAATTCAGGCTTATAATTTCTGGGATCTAAACTAAAATGAAGAAGTAAATAGTYTTGACATCTGGAAAAGGACCCCACCTATGAGATGTCCCAGAGCAGTTTGCTGCTGACTCCTTCTGTAATACAGGGAAATAATTGAAACTTCTGTCCTGGAAAATGGCAATAATAGGAGCTTTTGGGACATGCATAGCTTTTCCAACTTGTCTATATTTTTGCTTTTAACAAATTTTGCAAGTTTTTCACTAAGACATGCCTCAAACCTTTTAAAATCACACACAAAGGAACAGATATTGAAGATGAAATTGCTGGTAACAACATGCTGGAATCATTCATCCAGCAAGGGAGGGGCCCAAAACCAAATAAAAAATCTAACTGTGACACAAAAACCCAGCTCTTCTCCCATAAACATTAATACCTTTGCTGCCAAGCTCTTGGCTATTCTAGATCAGGCCATTCTMGGGTGGAAAATACTCTTCTTCTTTCAGAAAAAAAACCTTTCCAATACAAATAACTTCACTCTGAATAAAATTGTAGTTTCCTGGTAAGAAGCTGTTCTATTCAAATAGTCCACATAACATTTTGCAGTGATTTGATCACTTTGGATCAATCTCATCTGGTAGCTGGGCTTGTTAGTGATGGTTCAGTTGAAGTGAATGGGAAACAAAAATGTAAATTCTTTGTTGTCAGTGTCATTTGGGCAGTGCACTTATCTCAGGAAAACTCAGTCTTGTGGGAGGTCCCTTGTTCTTAGTGCAGAACACAAAACAAAGAATAAATCAGTAATAAAAATAAATAAAACTGAGCAGTGAAAGATGCTTGCTGAGACCACTGTTGTGGATGCCTCTTCCACTGGGTGAAAAGTCAGAGACAGCACAGCTGAACAGAGAAACATGGTGAGAAAATCTTTGTATAGCATCAAAGAAAGACATCTAAAAATAGCCCAAATCTCCTTTCTYTACTTATTTAAATAAATCATCTTTCTAAGGAGAACTGACACTTTGCAGCCTCACAGCCATATTTATAGGAGGTGGCAATAATTTTCGAGAATGGTCTAAGCTGGGAGGGAAGTAATTGATCTGGAGGGCTACAACAGATTTGCGATGACTGATTTAAACTGCAGCATGGTTATCTGAAATTAAATAGCAGGGAACTCTATAAAAATGTCAGTTGAGCAAGAGAAAAGGMTTTGAGGAGGTGTGAAGGATTCAGAGAGCTTTGAGCGCATCAAGTCAAGGCTTGTGATCTCTTGTGCCATGAGGATTCTCCAGAGTTGTTTGCAGCCCTGATGGATACCAAGGATGTGTCCAGGCTTCTCTCAGTGATGYTTTAGCTCTGCCTCCCTGCCCAAGGGAATTCAGGGTTGTAACACCATGAAAAAACAGCCTGTGACATCCAATAATTTGAGGATCTGCCCTTTTCCTCTCCAGGGTTAGGTTTTGGAGCTGCTGGTGTTGGTGTGGTCCAGATGWTTGGGAAAAGTGGAGCAGCCAGYCAGTGTCTCTGCTGTGTGGATAAAACAAAAAAGAGATTGTCTGTTACCTTCAGGAGGCTCCATCTCATCTCCACCTGTACAGATCAGTTGATCTGGGCTGGGTTTTCCTGACACTTCAGACAAAGCACTCCAGTAAATCCAATGAAAAGCTCTCTATTGGGTGTCCTGTTCTTGGGGCTTCAGCAGCTCCAGCCACTTTTCATCAAAACAGCTCCCATTTTTCCACTATAGCTTGACAGATAAATGAAGGGAAACACAGCCAAGCCCAGGGAAAGGGGACCCACAAGAAGTTTTGGATATAAGTGAAATATAAATGTCAGTATTCTGTGCTGTCATATGCTTTGGGCCAGGGACAGACATGTCTGTCCTCTTTCTGTATTTTAAGGTTCCCCCTTAGGCCAGAAAACATTTTTTTGTGTCCACAGCTGCCATTCACTGTCAGGCACTCACTGTCCAAGCAAGGGTGCTGAAGAGCCCAGCAATTCCAATGAGCAAGACAGTTTTCTTGGGTGGGAATGATTTATCCAAGCCTATTTATAAGATYGGGAGGATTCTSATGACAAATTTGACTTYAGCTGATAAAAAATATTCAGCTCTATTAGAAGTTCTTGTCAGAGCACTATTTTACAGCCTGGAAAGTCATTCCTCCCGGAGAATTTCAACAGTGGGAACTTTATAATAATTCCATGTGCTTTCATGCTCTACACACAGGAGGGAGAAGGGAGTCATGATATTGAAACAGGTATAAGAAAATATCTGCACCTCTCCTATTCCTCTCCTTGTAGCACTGCACAAATGCTGCCTCTTAGAGATTCTCAGCCTCTCCCAAGTTTTGTGGCCACCTCTGTTTGTGAAATTAAACTGCTGCTGCAGCTGCCACCTCCTCCTTCTTCATTTTCATTTCCAGTTTGGGCTCAGTGGTGGGAAYAGCATCATTCATCATCCCAGCAGCAAAACTTTCCAGGAAACACAAGAATGCTGTGCCTCAGACACTCCCTCTCTCCTGCTAACAAACCCACCAGACCAAAGGGCTGGCTTTTCTTGTGAAGAAGAACGAAGGGATGCAGCAGGTTATTTGGTAGCAGCAGCTAAGGTRCTATTTCTGCTATTTCAGACCATTTCTGTTTTCTTCTGGTCCCTCTTTTCCAGGCATGCTGCATTCAGGGGTTTCCTGCAACAAAGGTGGCTGGAAAAGGTGAATCCATCTGCTTCATTGGGCTCTGCAGAAGGAGAGATTCACTTATGGAACACAGCAGAAAATTACTTTTTCTGCTATCAAACAACTATTAGCTGTGTTTGGAGACACAGCCCAAGCTCAKGGGTGTCCAGCTGCCACTTGGACTCATAAGCACCCGCTCTGTTGTGGCAAGCACAGGCTGTGATTAGTGCTAACCATACCATGAAATGGTTGAAAATGGAATTAAAACATGTCATATGCACAGCCACCACTGTCACTGCTATGGCTTTTGGGGAAGAGAGTGAAGAAAAGCTCAAATGCAGTACAAGAGAATTCCTGAGAGACTCAAAAGCTCAGATTTTGGTGGACGGGGACACAAGGTTACGCAGATACTAATATGATGAGCATGATCTGTTTATTTTTAATACAAGCTTTTTTTTTAATCTATTTTCATAAGCTAGCCTTTCTATATGATTAGCAATTATTCATTGGTTAATTTAGCAGTTTGTCTATTACATTTCAGCATATGATTGGTATATTTACAAAAGCGTGTTTTTATATGCTTTACAGTTTTAAATCAACGTTCTCAACATTTTACACTTTCTTCAATCATCCTATTATTCTTCAATTACTCTTCTTGCTTCTTACTGTGTTTCTTTTTCATAGTCAACGCAAAGTACATGTTACACTACTGTAGTTACATCTTCTTCTTTCTTATCTTCTTCTTCTATCTCATTCTACTCTATCTTATAATCTAAGTTACTCAGTAACAACAATTCATAATTTCATTCCTACAAAAACCTATCTAACAAAGATTCACATAACTGAAATCCTTCTACACTCAGGCATTTGTARCTCCCAGCTGGAAAGTTGAGCTGTTGAAAGCACACTGCGGTTTTGAGGAAGCTCACTGGATAAATCTGACAGGGTGATAAAAACAGTTTGTGTTTTTGCTCCATCKCCAGCAGCACCCATGTTATTCCCAGCATGGTCATGATTTGGGTCTCAGCCTCTGTCTGTTTGCTCAGTGGAGATCATTTCATGGTCCCAGATGTGCACAGCACTGCTCACCCTCTGCAGCAATCTTTCATGGCATCAGTCAAATTCAGCAATATTCCTTTAGCTGCATTTATCTGAGGGACAGCCCCTGCTCTGCCTTCCACATCAAACGCCTTTAAAAACCTATAAAACACCCAGYAACGTCGCCTGAGGCTAACCTCAAAGGAAGTTGGATCAAATTGTTAGAGTATTATTCAACATTTCTAATTTCAGGTGTCTGCAAGGAAGCATTTTATGACTCAGTGGGTTGCTCTGGGTCRTCTTGAAAGTCCCAAAGGGAAATAAATACTTCGAGGATCTGAGCTGTTTCATTGTTTTAGATGTTTGCATGACTGTGTAAAGTGAGGCTGTGCATCTCAGAGGAAGATGTGCACATCTGGGCAGCTGTGACTAAAGGAAAGAGTGCATCAGATTTGCTCACATTCAAAATTTTACCAACCAAAGTCTTCTGCCAAAACCAGCAAAAGCTCCTTCACCTGATGAGACAGCTCTCAGCGTTATGTGGTTCTCATTTACTCTTTGAAACCTGAAGAAATCAGAGATTGTAAGTGCAAGGAAATCTGGAGTTCAACATTGACCTTATCACCATGAAAGCCCAACTTCTGCTCACAGCTTCTGGCTGATGGGTCCAGGCCCTTAATTCACTCATTAGCTTAAAAACTTCATAGAAATTCCATATAATAACAATGGATGGAATAAGGGAAAAGAAAAAAAAGCAGGTTTTGCTCAGAAACATGGTTTGAATTGTTCTTACTAAAGCACAGGCAGAATAAACCTACAGCTAGTATTTAAAATACCCCAAGTGACTAAACAGTACTTGACCCAGTAACTTGAGGTTACTGGCAGCTCACTGCCTRGAAACTGTTCAGATGTAAATATGAATATAAATAACTTTTTTTCATTGTCAAAAGTGATTTTTTGTGAATTAGTTGAATTTGCCAAATTTTTTTCATTTCGTACAGTATGAAGTGATGTTTGTGACARCAACATGCAGTATTTATAACAAATTTCTGCTGTGAATTTGCCTAGAAATTTTCCTAGAAGGAAAAATCAAGGAAATKATATCCATATTGAATGTGACAGGCAGGGATTTTTCCATGCTCCATGTCTCCAATTATTTCACTTCCATTTGAGCAGAATGAAAAAAAAGCTGCAGAAGACTTTAAATTGACCAAAAAAAACATCTTCCAACAGTTTTGTGGAGTGTCTCTAGACACTAATACATGTGAGCTTCACTTCAGTGCTTTGCTGGGGGATTTTGWTGGTAACACATAATTGTTGGTTCATTCTGCCTTGTGGCACCAGATGGTTGTGGTCCACCCTGCTCTAATTAATGGTGCCTTCTCCACATCCTGATTTTTTTTGCTGTTGTAGTTCTGACGTCACTGCTTACTAAATATGTGGTATCTGCCACATTTTAAGCCCTGCTGTCCTAGGTTAGCTGAGGATTGTATTCCTATCATCTGCTTATGTTAGAGGAAAGTTAAACAACCCTTCTGGAACTGTACATCAGTCGAGACTGCTCTGGTTTGTTTGGTGATGTTCCTCCCTTCAAGGACAATGGGAGCAAAAGGGACAAGACACACACGKTTTGTTTTCTTCCCAGGAGGCTTTTTTGGGATCAGTGGTGGAAAAGAAGCTGTCTGCTCTCTCTGGGACTGCTCCTTTTTCTGCCTTTCTTTGGACTTGTTTTTCCTCGAATTTTTTTTTTGTCATCTGAGAATTGGAGGATTTTTCCCGTGGCACGACAGGCGAGAAAGATCCTTCAGTGAACCACCAGAGAGAGACTCTGTCCAACCCCTCTGGGGGCCCGGAGGGGAAGCCACTCCCAGGAGGGAAGAGAAAGGCTTTGGGATCTAACAGCTGATTCCACAGGTTTTTTTTTTGTTTTGTTTTTATAATTTTAAATAAATAGGGTTTTTTTTCCCCTTTTCCTTTCACTTTCCTCTCTGTAGAAAAGTTTGTCTCTGGGACCCGGGTGGGGGAAAGAGAGGGGGGGAGGTTTGCTGGAACTTGGGAGTGTTTTGCTCCCGTTGAGTTCGTTCAAACCACGACAGAATCATAGAATATCTTGGGTTGGAAGAAGTCTGTAAGGATCAGCTGAGCACCACTCCATATGGACCATTTATTTATATCCTGGGCTTGATTCTGTGCCATCCCTCATGTGGAAGTGATGCAGTCCCCTGACARAATTCTGTAAATGACAGAATTGCCTGGGCTGGCTCCCTGGACAGTGCACACTGCTGTCTGACATTCACACACACCTGGTTTGTACTGTGAAAACTGGAATAAATAACTAACCCACACATGCTGCAGGCTCGCTGTCCATCCCATCATGTGGCAAAGAGCATTGACAGTGAATTACAGCTGAGTTTCAGTTTTTTTGGGGATTGTAGTGGTGTGGTGCTGTACTGGATGGAGCTTTGTGATCAGGAGAGCAGCACCACGCTGTGCAAAACACCCCAGAGTCAGCCCTGGGATAAAACTGTGCTAAAATTCTGCTCTGCTCCCACTCAGAGATGCAGCCCTGGCATGGACAGTGCTGACTGTGCCARGTTTGCTGCTGTGGTGCTGAGCACAGAGTTCCAGAGCCATCATGCCCTCCCTCAGCCCCAAATATCAGCTATTTCATGCACCACTGAGTCACCACTCACTCAGAGCCCACAAAATGAAAAGTMTCTCCGCTGTGTTGACAGCTGGAATCGTTTTGGTTATGACTACCCTCGGGCATCACACTGCTTTTCTGGCTCTTCTGACTAGAGGACACCAAACAAAACTCAGCTGAGTGCTTCAGACTACAAACAGCTYTGTGAAACCAGAGTGGCCCTGACACACAGCCCTGGGTAGCTGCCATCRTTTGTTCTCAAAAGGCAGCTTCAAACAGCACCATCTATGTTTGATACGCCCTTTCCAAACATCAGGATTTGTTCTTGGGAGCACACAATACCCTGGGTCTGCATTAAAGAGCTCATTGTTGGAGTTCACATGACTTGATAAATATATCCCGATCTTCAGCTTGCCATTTTAAAGGAAATATTGTCAATTTTATAGATAAAACTAGGAAAAAACAAACTGCACCCTGCACTGAGCTGCAGAAAGGGCACCATCCAGCCGGGCTGTTTTGGGATCTCCTGAAAAGGACACATGTCTGGAACCCTTGCTGAACATTTGGCACTGCACACCATTGTTCCAAGTGCTCCTCTGTGTGGGGACARATGGCACAGCCACCCCTTCTCCACCAGCATGGATCCACTGGAGCTCCACACCAAAATCCTCTCCCCATTTTGTGCCAGCTGGTGGGAGGAGCTGGTGGAGCAAAAACTCCACCCAGCATTTGTTCCCTCAAACCAACCCTGGCATTATTCCACGAGATCCCTGCCTGGTGGAGACAAGTGTGTGGACACRAGGGAAAGGGCTGAAAATCAGGTTTTTTCTGCTGAGAGGAGTGCCAGAGGCAAAAAGGGGAAAACACACMRGAGAAGCAGGGTGCYGAGAGAACAGCATGCTCTGCTGGAAGAAAAATAAGCCAGTTTYAGGGTCTCAGCTCTAATTTTTTAGAAATTCTGTAATTCCATTGAAAAGGGCATAATGTGGGAAGCACAGCTTGCTTCAGCATCTCTGCATCCAAGGTCAAGGGAGCAAAAGCAGCAAGGTACACATTCTGTAGAGAATGAGAAATGAACCCACATTTGGACAGTCACACAGTGACCTTCAAAATAAAACTGTTCTTTAGACTGTCTGTGGAAGGAA
>NW_026623977.1:231622-235504 GCF_030028575.1 Malurus melanocephalus | reverse complement strand
AAGGAAGGAAGGAAGGAAGGAAGGAAGGAAGGAAGGAAGGAAGGAAGGAAGGAAGGAAGGAAGGAAAAGGAAGACGGGCATGGGATGAGAAAAATAAGATTTCTCCTGCTAATTATATAGGAAAACTGAAGGGAAAAACAGCTGGAAGATTAATAAATAATAATTAAAATATAAATAAATAATAAATTAAATAATAATTAAAATATAAGGAGAAAAAACCTGTAAGCATGATTGCAGAAGTGCAGGCAACCTTATTGCTTCGTACAGAGTTCTGGATAAATGGGTAAATCTGATTAAAATCCTAGGGAGAGAGATAACCTCCTCCAGGAAGAAAAAAAAAAAGTAAGATGTTTTCCTTCCTCATTGGCAGTGTTATGCTGATTCTGCTTTTCCTCAACTATTCCAGAGACTTGCATTATGGTCATTGTTTGTATTAATTTGTGTTCCTTTGCATTGAAAACTGGGGGAACGACTTCACCACTGACACAAGGGGACAACTTTGGGCCACCTGGAAATTTTGCTGTCTCTGCTGGAGAAGGTTTAAATAGTGACAGAAGCTTTACAGCACAACACAGGCAGAGAAACAAGACACTCCATCTTGGGGAGATGACATTTGCCAAGTTCTAGGCTTGTTATTGATGTCCCCTCAGACACAACCACGGATTATCCTGGCAGGAATGGCAACATGGGGCACAGAAGGTGCAAACAGTTATTTTAACTCRCTGCAGGAACACATGCACTCACACACCACACATTTTGAGGAAGGGACACCTATCAGCTAAAGATAGGCATGGGGCATTTGGAGCCTTCTCAGCACATGGCTGCCCCAGTGATTTTTGCATACAAACAAGGTACTTCTTGAAAAAAAAGAGGTCTGAAGCTCCAATGAGTACTTATAGAGCACACACCTAAYTAAAATCTGGTTTTGCTGCTGAAGCAATTCACTCATTAAAAGAGAAGAAAGAATAAAAGTCAAGGACTTTTTAACTGAAGTGTTTGAAAAGCAAAGATTTGTGAAAGCACAGTATCTCTTAGTAAATGTATTATCTGATTTGTGATTCTTGCTGCTGAAAAAATACATATGACATCAACGATGGCAACAAGCTAAAACATYCATGCTTTAACATAAAAACAAATTAAAGCCCTCCAAAACCACCCTGAACACTACACTGTGCTGGAATAAAATTACTTGTGTATAAATAAAAATATAAAAAACTACTAGAAGTAGTTTTTATCAGACAGTAGCTGGATTCTGTTTTCTCAAATAAATAAACCGCTTGCGTGTGACTTTCTGTCGCTCCGTGAAAACAAAGTTACGTAAAAGCTATTTATTTGCAGCATAACCTTTCTGAAGAAGCCTCAGCTGATGTCAGGTAGTTATTTGTCACCCGAATCTAATCCTTTCCTCCCCGTGCCAAGTCATTTTCATGGGATCTGCGGATCAGAAATACCTCGGCCATCCGCGAGCGCTGAAAATCACCGGAGCTGGGTCCATCTGCCCGTGTTTACGGGGCAACCAAAGTTGTGTTGCTAACGCCAAGGTCGCCCCATGTGAACCCATCAATCAGCAGCTGGCGGCTTCAGCCCTCTACCAATCTCAGAAATAAATTTGAGGGAGTAATTTTTAACCCCTCGCTGTTTSTCAAGGGTTGGTTATGTCTGTCCTTCACGGAAGGGATTTTCAAAATCACATCCTGAGTTTCAATGCCACAAATACAAGACACAGGGAATTTACCTGCTGAATGCAGCTCAAGATGAGTAGAGCAGCTGAATGAGCTGTAATTGCTGGATTTAAATACCAAGGAAACTCCTACAGTGTGTGTTCTAAACTGATTATCACCTACATGAAGAATACATTTTAAACAATTCAACTCAAAACAACTTTTAATGAAAAGTAGCTTTCGATATTATATAAGGACTAAGTGGTGCCTGTGTTTGTGTATTCTTAATTTGATTTTTTTGGGGACATCTGTGTCAAGACTACAAATTTAGTCAGCTGCTCAGTCATATTTATGTTAATGTGCTATGTGCCTTTCTGCTCTGTACAGATCCATGTCTTCATGGTTTTTTTTTGATTGAAGTCAGTGAAACTAATTAATTCAAAAAAACTATTTCTGCTTCAAAATTGTCTGCTGGCAGACTGGGATTTCCACTAATTTTGTTCTTGTCTGAAATTGTTCAATGGGTTCTTTGTCCAGGCATACCTCAGACCATAAACTCTGTCACTGACCTGCAGTGACTGATCCAACCATCTCATGTTCCCTCTGCTGGACCTGGGAATTGTGTGTTTGTGTGTGGAGAAGGAAAGGGTTTGAAAAAGATCTGTGTTACAAAGTTCCACAATTGCAAAATGCTTATCTCAGAGTGTGTGGAAAATAAACACAGCTAAAAAAAGACAGGATCTTCATGYACCATTGATGTGTATTCACCTCTGKGCAATAGTTCATAATAACAGCTTCAATTTCCCAAGCAGCTGAGGTGAAAAATATAAACTGAAACTGCAGGAGTTAATTTAGACTGGGGGCAATTTACCTTCACTAGGTGGGCCCTGGCCTGAATGCTGACTTTATAAAATTTTAACCCTATGAAAGTGTCCTATGAAAGTGTTGAGATGACCTAAATTGTAGGTTCAGCTAATAAAATCTGGTCTTTTAAGAATTCCAACCCTGTTGTGTTTCCAGGCAATTTGTGGGCACACAGTTAACCATGAAATAATCTATAGCCTTTCCCTATGTGTCTTAGGTTATTTCAGTACTTGTTTTTTTATTTATTTGGCTGCTTTTGGGTCTTGGTAAAATTGTTTTAATATGTGTTCTTAAACAAGTTTTATAAGACAAAACGGAGCAATCAATTGAAAGTTTGAGGAAAAACAGCACTGTCTTTAGGAGGGGCAATTTTGTGAGAACTTCTGAGAGATAAGAGCTTTACAGCAAGGTTTTGATAGTGCCTGTCACTCATACTTGAGACCATTAGCTCATATCAATTCTCTTTAAAGCATTGCAATGGGAAGTGATTTTGGCTTCTTGGCTGTTTTGTTGCTCCCACAAAATCCAGTGACAAGTCCTCAGAATGCCTGTGATGAGATGGKGGTCTCAGCAGCTCTCTGCAGCAGCAGGGATGACAGTGAGAGGTGCTAATACAAGGCAGTGATTAATGGGATATAAGAACCCAGATAGATTAGAATGGATTAGGCATGCRTATGCTTCATTTAAATTTAAACCTTAACAAAAAAAAAAAAATCCTGTGTTTTTTTGCCTTGCCAGATACACTAAGCTATTCTAACTCTTTGGCTTTCCAGTGGCAGGGAGCTTTATCTGTAGCCTGACAAAGCAGAGTCACTAGAACTGAAATTTTTTTATTACCTGTTTTATACCAGCAAAGACAGATAAAAGAACCAGCAGCAGGTTCCAGAGCAGATCTATTGCATAGTGCAGGCAAAGGTGGGATTTAAATCAACCAACCCAGGTAACCAGGAATTCCTGATCCATATTAATCAGCTCAGAATCATCCATGCTGCAGCAGCAGTRCTGTGAAAACCCATGAAAATCCAAGTTTTATCATAGATGGACCCACTGTGCCTCATTTTTCCACTGATGAAATGTTTAACTGATGCAATGTTTAACAGTTTGAAGTTTGTRGGACCCTGTGGTTAGGGAGACCAAGTGATCACCTCCTTATAGACTCTTCCAAAGTTTTTCTTTTCCTGTAGAACCACCAAGACACTCCTTTTGTGAGCCAGAATTTCCTGTTCTTCTACTAGTTCATACATCAACCTCAACAAGCACAGTTTAAGCCACTTCTTCCTCCCTGAAGCAAAATGCTGAGTATATTCCTCTTATTTGTGTAGACATTTTAATTAGAAATACCCTGGGATTTTATTTT
>NW_026623977.1:227064-229407 GCF_030028575.1 Malurus melanocephalus | reverse complement strand
TACTAAAGAACAGTCAGGAGTTGGGACCAGGTCTCCACTGCAGGGTCGAGAGCACTGTTGGATGTAATTGTAACTTTTTAATGCATCTTGGAAGGACAAAGAAAACTCCAACGAACTGGAAAATATCAGTGATGTGCCAGTGCTTGAAGAGTACACGTGCCAGGGAATTATATTGACAACAACCTGAGGCAAAATCATGTACTGGCTGATCAGAAGATGGAAAATCCTACACCACTTTAGTAACTTCTTTAACATAGGAATTTTTCTTAGCAGTGCCTTTTTTAGTATTGCCATTGTTTAYCAGCATTTTCCAAGGAAGATTAATTTAAATCATCCATACCAGCTCAATGTGTTGTTGTCCTTCCAGATGTAAATTAAACGTGAATCATCTTCAACACAAGAATAAAATGCAGACCCCAGACTCYGCCAGAGCTTGTTAGAAGTTAAGCACAACGCAAACCATTGCATTTCTTTTGAAATCTACAGCAAATTATTTTTAAGTTTTTAAATTGTGGTTATCCAAATTCTGATTTCTCCCAACACAGCCACTCATTCAGAACACACCACAACTTCTTTGACTTCCTTTAAGCAGCAGGTTCAGTCAGGCACAGAATTATAGAATTGTTCAGACTGAAAGAAACCTTTTAGACCATCAAGTCCAACCATAAAGCTGTCGCGAAGGGAAGACTTGGACCACTCAATATGAGTTATAAGCAAACTTCGATTTATTGTAAACAATGTCTAAGTTTTATAACATACATAATTAGCTCATACATATTCTGTAATACATATATTTCATAGGTCCACGTCCTACACGTCAACTCCACCTTTAATGATTAATTTGCCAAATTTACCTTATCTACTTCTATTTTTTCCCAAGGCTAACTAGCACAAATACCTCATAGGGAGTTTCCAGTGGCTTAAAAACATGATGTCCTTGAATAGCTTTCTTATTGCTTCAGAAGGATGGTTCACACAATTTCAGCAATTATTCCATCTGAGCGCGACACCTGCATTCCTTCATCTCACCAAGCTGCAAAATGTCTACGTGACCCTTCTCAGCTTAGATACCTTCCACATAAACCTGCCAAGCCCACCACTAAACCATGACCATAAAAACCACACCTACTCATCTTTTAAATTCTTGCAGGGGTGGTGGTTCAGCCCCTGGTTGGCCAAGCAGACAGACATCTCCAGATCACAGCTGAACACATCGTTATCTATTTCATTTCCTCCAACCAAAATTTCAAGAGTTCAGCTGGCCTGACATTAAAAGGATCTATCTTGATGCAATGTTAAACAAGCAGGTTAATTAAAATCACCTTTACCAGGGACTTGTGCCATAGCAGTCTGAATTTGTGCTCACAAAAAGAACCCAAGGGTTGGCTAGCAGCTCTCTGGAGCAGACAATAAACAGCAGCACGGCTACAAAGGTAGATCAGATTGCACAAAACCTCATCCAGCTGTGTTTTGAAAATCTCCAAGGGTAGAGATCTTAGAAAAGCCTAAAATTATTTTTTTTTTCTTTGCAAATACCATTCCCCTTTGGAGAGAACATTTCCCCTTTGCTGGGCTCCTAAGAATAAAATCCTCTGTATCCATGTACTGATTTATAGCCTCTTCTGTGTTCTGCTGGCTTTGCAAAACAATTCCTTTCCTGTCACCTCATGCCTGGTGTGACCCAGGGGCACAGATAAAATAATGTAACCCCAAATAATCACCAACATGGGCTTTGCAGGTCCCATTTGAGGCCCCATTCACTCCAGGCCAAAAGCTTTCCTTGCAGCTAAAAGGGTGAGAAGCCTTGTTCCATTTGGGGTGCACAGCTGGGTGGTTTTGGGCAGCACASATCACTGATCCATACAGCTCCAACCACAGAGCAGTCACCACTGCATTGGCCAAATAAAATAATAGATACAATTACAGCGACATAAAATAATAGATACAAAACACACAAAAAAGTGGGTGAAAAAAAAAAGAGAGTAAGAAGAACTTTATTGTAGGACAAACCTCTTTTATCCACTTTAGCAACCAGTGTATACATTTGTGTCAAACATACATTGGTCAAGAGACAGCTGTTTAATTAGTAAACAGAACATAATTGGTGAGTTTGTAAAAGCTACAGTATTAGTAATGTTTATAATTTCCAGCCACCAATTCTATCTATTCTTATCTAGTAATATCTATTCTTATTCTATCAATTCTATCTATTCTATATATTCTTATCTATTAATATCTATTCTTATTCTATCAATTCTATCAATTCTATCTATTCCATCTATTCTTATCAATTCTACATTCCAATCTCCTTTTCTCAACAGTAGCCAAGGATGTGCTATTCCT
>NW_026623977.1:221211-225024 GCF_030028575.1 Malurus melanocephalus | reverse complement strand
ATTTTAGTGCCTGAAAAAAGCTCAAGGACACAAATTTTCCTGGTGTGAGTGTCACTGGATGCTTCTAAAACACACCCACCCCCAAAACAGCCACATCCTATGGGTGCCACGTTTCTCTTGGGTGGCCCTTTCAGAGTCACCTGGGGGCTGCTATCCTGTCACAGAAGGAAAGACTCAGACCACTCAATATGAGTTATAAGTGAGCTTCCATTTATTGCAAACAATGTCTAAGTTTTATAACATACATAATTAGCTCATGCATATTCTGTAATACATATATTTCATAGGTCCACGTCCTACACGTCAACTCCACCTTTAATGATTCACTTGCCAAATTTCCCTTATCTACTTCCACTTTTTCCCAAGGCTGATGTAGTGGTTTGAATGAATTTAATGGGAGCAAAACTTTATCATGGACCTGTTAGCTAAGCTGACTAACAGTGCTCAGTCAGGGCTGCAGAGTATTTTGAATTCATGTTTGGTTCTGCAAATTGAACCAGGAGGTGGGTGCTGTTGATCTCAGGAGACAGCCAAGCCTTTTTTTCCAGTGATTTCTCATCTGAGGGATGCTGCTACTGTTCCTGGTGCTCAGGATCTCAGTCTCTTTGGGACCTGGATAAAATGATTGCTGTCCTCCCATTCACAGAGAATGACCCCATATTGTCATCGATTAATACATAATTTTCAACAAGTTAAGGCGGTTCCCAACACCATGAATCCTATCTTTCTTTCCTCTGATATTTTTTTCCCCACTTTGGCAGGTTGTTAATATCTCTGACATCAGTTTCTAATAGTTTGGACCGTTCTTAGCTTTAGTTTTCTGCTCAGCAAAGCCTCAGAGAGTGACAAGCCATGCTGACAATCTGCAATTTAACAGAGCTAAATGTGGATCAGAGTCTGACTAAGCATTCTTCTTTCGATATTTTTACACCGTTTCCCACCCACCCGTTATATTTGGAATAATTACAATTACTATTTCATGTCCAAACCCTGAAATTCATGCTGGAAATGCTTGAACTTGTGACCACAGCTTGACATTAATTTATCAGACCTCATCAGCAATACCATGTAAAAGATAATTGGATTTGACAGCTGCTTATATTGCAATAGCATAAACTGAGGGTATCTTACATTTTTTAAAATAGGAGGGCAGAACAAGCGCACAGTGTTTTTGCAGATAGCACAAATAAACATCTGCTTATTTTTCCCCATGGAACGATTATTCTTTTGCTGGGGGAAATGTTTCCCTGCTCTTTTATACATTTTAACAGCATGGCTTCTTTTTTCCTGTAGTGCATTAGGACTCAACACCCTCACACTTTAAATAAAATTCCATCTTGTAAAGACATCTTACCCTCAGCTGAGGTAGGGCTGTTCTAACCATTCTCAGCTAGTGGTCTGAAGAGTATTTCTGGCTGCAGCTTACAGTCTGTTTCATCTGAGAGCTACCATGCTTTAGGTTTGATTTTATTTTATTTTATTTTATTTTATTTTATTTTATTTTATTTTATTTTATTTTATTTTATTTTATTTTATTTTTTATTTATATTTTATTTTAATTTTTATTTTATTTTGTTTTATTTTATTTTTTATTTTATATTATTTTATTTATTTTATTTATTTTATTTTATTTTATTTTAATTTAATTTTTTGTTTTATTTTTTATTTTTATTTTATTTTTATTTTATTTTATTTTATTGTTTTATTGTTTATTTTTTATTTTTTATATTATTATATTTATTTTATTTTATTTATTTATTTATTTAATATTATTATAAATATATTTATATTTATATTCTTTTATTTTTGCTCAAATATCACCCATGCCATCTACTTCTGAGCTCTGCTCCATTGTTCTTTTATTTGACGATCTGAAACAATTCTGAGCCACCAAATCTTTCCCAGATTTGTCTTCAAAACGCACTCAAAAAAGAAAAGCAGTATGTGTTGAAGAGCATGAGAGTTCCCAGTCCCTGTTGGCAATGTTGGGAGGGTTTTATGGTCAGTTCAGCTAACACTGGCCTCCCATAAATAAAAAAGTGAAATTTTACACCTGTGAACATGCTGATGCTCTGTTTTTGTTGGTGTGTGTGATACAACCTCTGCTTTCCAACCCCATCCCGACCACACTGCTGCAGAAATGGATAATTTGCTTTTCCTTTGCTGTTCCTGTCCTCCAGAACTTCAGCATTTTTCATGAACTCCTTCAGCCTCGTGGGCTGCTGAAATCTCTCACTCTGTGTCTCCCAGAGCTCTCTCAGTGCTCCCTGCATCCTTTCTGAGTTTCCTGAGCACATCACCCTTTATTTTCCCTTTATTTTCCCTTTATTTTCCTTTTATTTTCCCTTTATTTTCCCTTTATTTTCCCTTTATTTTCCCCTTATTTCCCCTTTATTTTCCCTTTATTTTCCCTTTATTTTCCCTTTATTTTNCTTTGGAGGCCTGAGCTAGCTGAGACCAGGTCCAGGGTGCTGACAGAATCTGTAGCCAAAACCTCCTTAAGCACTTGCTGTTTTCTCCATCAGGGCAGAAATTGCTCCCTGTTTAACTGTTTACACCAAAGCCTAGAAAGAATGCAGTCTGAGAAATTACTGGGTGTTACAGTGCTGAATTTATCCCACAGCTCACCTGMTCTCATTTCTGCTTGCCTTTGTTTCCTTGCCTTCCCCTCAATTGATTCCTGATTCCCCCCTTCTCCTGATTTACYCACCATCCATTCATTTTCTCTGCTTGGTGGGGGTTTTTCTCCTATGCCTCTTTTTTATTCTCTTCTCTCTGAACCACTTCTCCTCCCCTCCCCCTGCCCTACATTTTCTGGCAGAGWTTTGGTCTCTGAGTTCAGTTTTATTCTTCCCTGGAGAAATGACTTAATGCCTTGGCTCTAACGAGCAGTTTGCTAACAGTGAGCACTTGCTGCTCAGTCTGCATGGAGATGTGCACGCCAGTAATTGGGAATTCCATTTTTCTTCTGTGTTGCTTTTCTTCTCTCCCATTCCCTTCTTTTCCCCATCTCATGTGATGGCTGAAGAGAGGAAAAGAGACAACTGAGGAAGAATTTCAGTGTTAAATCACTGCTGGGAGAGCAATTCAACAGCTCACAGAGCACAGGCTGCAACACAAATGAGGCTCACGAGTGTGTTTAAAGTTTTCCCCATAGAGATGTTTTCTCACTTATTTTGAGAGCAGATGAAGTTGACCATGCCCTGCAGTGTGGGCATTTTCTGGGTTGTGTCAGGTGAGCCCTGCATTCCCAGAGCTGGGCTGGCTGAAGGCAATCCCTTCMCCAAAAGCTTTCCAACTCTGACCAATTCCCCTCTACCTCATAAACACAGGATTTCTCCAAGTTTTAAAGGCCCTCAGGTACCCTAACTTGATCTGTTCCATTCAACCACTTCCTGTAAACAGACATTTATGGTAATTTTAGCRGCCACCAGGGCCCCTTTTCTATTCAAAGTGAACCTTTGCTCCCAAATGTCTAGACTCTGACCTCCTCTCTTCCCAGCTTTCATGGTCAAACTCTGCTGTGCTTCCCACTCTGCTCTTTGCCTCTCAAGTGGCTGGCCCAGCCTCTCAGATTCTTTTTTGTGGTCTTTGCAGCTGCTGAAAAGATGCTGGCAAGGCATGAGAAGACACCAGAAATTCCTGGGGCAGAGGAGTCCCAGGGCATCCCATCAGCAATGGCCAAACCTCTGTGCACTTAAAACAGAGGCTGAGAACACAGAAGGGACCCTGGCTGCAGCTGGCAGAAGGTGTCAGATTTTAAAAGTCATTTTAGTGCCTGAAAAAAGCTCAAGGACACAAATTTTCCTGGTG
>NW_026623977.1:186361-220375 GCF_030028575.1 Malurus melanocephalus | reverse complement strand
AAAGTTGCTCAGAAGAACTAAAAATTGCACTTTTCTCGCCCCCAATACAATTCTCAGCGTGTCTAGGACATCCAAGAACTTTTCTGCTTTAACAAAATGAGTTTTCCCACTGCAGGGAATCCTATAACAGCTCTATAATTGCAGCCCTGTTTCTGACAGCTTCCCCATCCTCTTGAGGATGTTCTCAAACTCTTCCTTAGGGTCACCTTTCTGAAGGTTCAATCCATTTTTTATTCAAACACAGCTGCTCTTAGCCATTGCACTTTTCAAGAATTCAGATTTGTAATATTAAAATCTAGTTCATATATATATATCTTTCAGTGGAGGTAAAATCACTACATTTTTAAGCATCACTTACGTGTAAATCTTTAWCAATCAGTGCCCAGTACAAAAATATATCTTATTTATTGGTTGAAAGGTCCATTCATTTTGAGTTACTGCAAGAACAGCCTCAGCAATGTCTGTAGTGCAATTTTTAACTTCTCATCAATGCTGTGGATGCTCTGTTGGAATATCCAATGTTTAGCACATGGTAGGAGATGTTCCTTTTATATTTTTCCCTCAAAAAAATAATCCCAGGGTGCACCTTGATGTGCTGGTTTTATTTTATTCTGGCTGAACAATGCACCCCTTTCTACTTCCACTCATTTTTCCCCCCAGTGTTGTTGAAGTCACTGCCATGTCCTGAAAATTATTTGCTTTTCTGTCTCACTTTCAGTAGCTTTTTCTTGCTCACTTAACAAGGGTATTTCCAGTCTCTGGCTGCCTGAATTTTTTACAACTAGGAAGGATAGCAAAGCAATTTCAAGGCAGGGACACAATTGCTTCTAGAAAACACTTTGGAACTAATTTCATGACATGTTGATCTTCCCTGGRCTTGATAATTTATCTCTGGGGAGCTCCAGACTGAGCTCTGCACAATCCTTTTTGCAGTGTTCATTGTATTTCCTTATTTCCTGTTATTTTCTGTAACTGAAATCCATTACAGTCTTAATTATATTAGCCACTGTTAAGCATATCAAACCCCTAATAATTCGGAAAATTTAATTTAGCTTTCGACATGACAAAATCAGCTACAGGATTAGTAACTGTGATTCAGTAATTTAGATACAAGCTGCTGCAGAATTATTGCTCATTTAGCTTATCCTTGAAGAATAATGAAAAACTTATTTCTTTCACATAGTAGATTGTTTCAAGCAATCAGCTTGAATTTTATAGCAGATAAGCACTAATTTCAACCATATCACGCTGGATCTGCTTCATGGCTACATCAGGACATGAAAATTTTAAAGATGGTGTAAAACAATGAGAAAAAATGGCCCAAAAGCCAAGAATAATAGAATTTTTTAAGCTAATTGTTAACACAGTGAGCATTTACTTGAGTGCCTAGAAATTATTCTTGTGTACAAATACATGTGAATTTAGCAGAAACCCWAATCATAACTTAAACTGAACTGAGCTACTGTCTTCAGATTTTCTAATAGGATTTATCACTGCTCTGCTTAWATTTCTAATTATTTTTCAATCATTGCCAGGTGACAAAGGTATGGATAAAAGTCTCTGGTGTCATTTGTTCTCAGCCATTATTTGTATTTTAATGTCACACACATTTGTGCTCTTTCACAGGGGAATGCTCATGTCTGAGCAGGTCTGAGTAAAACTTCACAGTGCCTGAAACAGCTCAAAGAAACATTTGGGATTCCTCTAAATTCCTGTAAACTCAGGCATGAAATTCCAGCTTTTGAGGACCTAATGTAGGATGGGTGGAGCATCTAAAGATTCTTCTAAATTCCTGTAAACTCAGAAACATTTGGGATTCCTCGAAATTCCTGTAAACTTAGGCATGAAATTCCAGCTTTTGAGGACCTAATGTAGGATGGGTGGAGCATCTAAAGATTCCTCTAAATTCCTGTAAACTCAGAAACATTTGGGATTCCTYGAAATTYCTGTAAACTCAGGCATGAAATTCCAGCTTTTGAGGACCCGTGGAGAAATTGAATTACCTTTGATTTTTCCTCCCAAAGTGCCCACTTTGGGATGGTTGGAGCATTCCTGCCTCGTGTCCTGGTAGCTCAGAACATTCTCTGTGYATCTTTTCTGCAGTCTGGTCACTGTTTCCTCTCCAGTCTACCATCAGGTTTCATCAGCAGCCACATTTCACTTTGAGACACTTTGGGAAGCCTTTTCCARGTTTTTTTTATAAACCATGGCTCTCAAAYTCCCTGGTATYCTTGGRGMACCTGAGCAGGATTATAGTCTTAARGTTGGTACAGGCTTATAGTGACTGCAAGTAACAACACGACAGAGAGAATTATAAAATAATTGGTTTATAAAAAATTATAATAYAATAACTATTTATAAAATTTATAAAGCCATGGTTTATAAAAAATTATAATATAATAACTGTTAAAATCATGCTTTAAAATTCATGGTAAAAATATCCAAGGACTGAAAGTCCAGGACACTCAACTGGGAGCTGCTTATGCAGTATTAATGTGTGATTGCAAATTCATTTTCCCATGGGGCACCTACATCCATCAGCTTCCAGAAAGCCCCAAGGTCCCAAATCAGGAGATGTGCAGGATGAGCCATGAGAAGAATTTTCTTATGCAGGATGTCCACAACATCTGCACAGAAGCTGAGAAGCACAAAGAAAAAGAAGGAGAGAAATATAGCAAGGCATCCTTTATACATTAAGGATTTTCGTGAGTTAAAAGGAAGTTAGTGTAGGAATTTTAAAGAATTATAAATAAAAAAAATTTAAAATTAAAAAAAAAAAAGGAGACCAATTTTGGGTAGTCTATGACCAGGCTTATATTCAGACTTACTAATTTAGAGGCTGGCATGTTGGTCAAACTTAGAATTTCCACAGGGACACAGAAAAAGCTCGTGCCACATATAAAGGCACCCAGCCCTATGCCAAATTTCAAGTCCTTTCTTCAAAGTTCAGCCTTTCTTAATGAAATATCTCTCCCTCTAATCTCACATTTAGAAACTGTTGTTTCAGTTTACCTGTAAGAGTTGAACCATCCCCTTAAAGCCATAATTAGGTAGACATTTGGCATGAAAATCTCCCATCTGTACTCTTGGTATTTGGCAGAGCATTTCATGGGGAAGTGCTTTAAAAGAGTATGGCTTTGGAAAGGGTGAGATGTGCCAAGCCCTGAGCTGTGAAAATTATTCAAGGAGCTTCACAGGGCTTCATGGAATAATTTACAAAGCAGTGGGGGAATGATCCTGAAAGCATAAACTTGCTMGGGTCTATAAAGAGAACCAGCAAAAGAGCTTTGAATGGAATTGCTGAGAATGGTTTCCCAAGCTTTTTCCYCTCCAACTCTTAATACTTAAACCTTCTCATCTTGCCTTCATTCTTAGCCTTTAATGCACATCGACATTGACAGCAGCACAACTTTTGTTACGATTCCTCAATCTTTTACTGGCACTTCCAGAGCAGAGAGAGATTTCTGCCCAGGGTACAAATTTGATTCTGCAGTGGGGTGTCCTCAACCCCTCCTATATCCATCAGATCTCCAGCTTTTCTTGGGATTCCATCCCAAATCTTCCCCTCTACAAACCCCTCTACACCCACAGCTGCAGGACAGACGTGGTCTCAACTCTGTACTTGGCTGAGTGATGTGGGACTCAAAAAAATCATCCCTAAACCGTGTGTTGGCATAGGGCTGGGTGCCTTTATATGTGTCATGAGCTTTTTTCTGTGTCCCTGTGAAAATTCTCCTAAGTTTGACCAACATGCCAGCCTCTGAATTAGTAAGTCTGTGCTTCCTGAACAGGAGTTGTTTCAGAGAAGATTAATGCATTATGCAAAGAGGGAAAAAAGAGGTACAAAGCTGTCCTACCCCAGCAAGTGGAGAAAAGCAGACAACCACAGTGGTTTTCTCGAGCAGAGCTAAAATTCCAATGGACACATCACCAGGGACATAAAAAGAGGAATTTTAAGAGTTTGCTGATGCTGCCTCGGTGAGCAGAGGAGGGGAACCACAAGGGATGAGCAATTGTGGTCCTGGGAGTATCTGTCTCAATTTACTTCACCACATCCTTTAAAAGAAAAGAAAAAGGCTACCAAAAAAGTCCAAGATTTTAGGATTTTTTGCGGATTTGCAAGCAGAAAGTGTCATGGGGGTTATCTCAGCCAGCTTGGGGCTGGGACAGGTGAGGTTTGCCTCGTGGAAAAAAGCTGGAAAGTACACACGCCAGTCTTTTCTTCCACAATTTCTGGATCTTCTTAGGCTGTGAAGTCACGTTATTGAAAGAAAGAAAAATCATGAAGCACAAAAAATGTATCCAAACTGACTTTCCAGTCACAAACAGGTCAGCACGAGCCAACTGGCACGGCCACTGTGCAGCTCCCCACAGCTCTAATTATCTACTTCTCTTTTTGCAATTTGCTCCAGTGACTGATTGTCCCCTTTGCAAAATGCAATTCAGGGAATGTCTTTCTTTGTGTAGTTATTTACAAAATGTCAATCCAAGCTCAACAGTTAAGGAACCTCAACCTGCCCTGAGTTAAGGAAGGGTGATTTCATCTTTCCTCAACCTTCTCTCCCTGTCCACGCCCACTGGACATCAGCATTTTGTTTGTACTGCTTGTGCCTTTTCTCTCTGAAGCTGAAACTCTTGGAAATGAGTCGGGAGCATGGGAAAACACAAAAGGAATTTATCTGGCCTGCAGAAAGTGCTAAGCTGAACACAATGGTATCTAATATCAGCCATGCCAGCGTGCCTGGCAGCTGGCCAGCATCCACAGCRATTCTGGTGTTTAGCACATGCTAAAACAGGCTGGGGCCTCTCTCCTGAGCTGAGCCTAAACCCTTCTGCCTCACACCCAGCCCACATTGCACTTGGCATCACCCACTGGGGAGACACTGTGAGGTCTGGACATGATGGGATCTCCGTATGCAGCCTCTCTTTCTGCAGAGTGACCCCCTCCCCCTCCTCCGCCATTCTCCTTCTCTGCAGATTTAATTTTCTGTAAAGTTCACACTTTCCATCTCGACAGCCAGGATATACAAACATGAGCTCAGCTTGCTTGACCAAAGCAGAAAGGAGATCTTGTGTTATTGTTGTCATTGCAGAGGAAAGCTGGGGAGGTGTCAGAGCAGGGGGCACAGGCATTAATTACCCTAAAATCTCCAAGATGAAAAGGCTGCCCCAGCAAGGAAAATGGGATGAAAATTGGAGGAAGTGAGAATGGGAGCAGTCAGAAGATGAGGGCAATCAGAAAAGCTCAGAATTGCTATTCAGCAGCCGCCCAACTTCAGGCAGACCAACACCACCCACCTGCCCACAGGTCAGGGCTCACCACCCTGCAAAGCCCTTGCCATTCTCCCATTTCCTGCTCCTGGAGGACAGGAGAGGAAAACTTTTCCTCCCATCCTCTGGGTTCTTTCCAGTCAATGAACCGCTGCACACTACTACAGTGCAGTGGAAAAATACCGCTGGCGTTTGGAAAGGAGCGAAATGCTCTTTCATTTTTGCCAGGACCAATGGAGGAGAGATGGGCTGGAGCTGCAAAACTTGTGAGCCAGTCCTCTCAAAAACACCAGCTAACGAAGACATCCCTGCCCACGCTAAGGGACCCTCCTGGTGTTTTCCCAGTTGGAATTACTCCGTGAGCAGAGACAATCAGGGATCTCACCAGGGCTGCTGGGGTGGTTTAGCGACACAAAAAAGAGATCTGAGGCAGAGAGGCTTCAAGGAACCACTCTCAAATCCCAGCAGATCCCACTGAGCACCTTCTCCCCAACACCACCCACCTGCCCACAGGTCAGGGCTCTTGGCATTCTCCCATTTCCTGCTCCTGGAGGACGGGAAAGGAAAACTTTTCCTCCCATCCTCTGGATTCTTTCCAGTCAATGAACCGCCTCACACTACTACAGTGCAGTGGAAAAATACCGCTGGCGTTTGGAAAGGAGCGAAATGCTCTTTCGCTTTTGCCAGGACCAATGGAGAAGAGATGGGCTGGAGCTGAAAAATTTGTGAGCCAGTCCTCTCAAAAACACCAGCTAACAAAGACATCCCTGCCCACACTGAGGGACACTCCTGCTGTTTTCCCAGTTGGAATTGCTCCATGAGCAGACAATCAAGGATCTCACCAGGGCTGCTGGGGGTGGTTTAGAGACACAAAAAAGAGATCTGAGGCAGAGAGACTTCAAGGAACCACTCTCAAATCCCAGCAGATCCCATTGAGCACTTTCTCCCCAACACCACCCACCTGCCCACAGGTCAGGGCTCTTGCCATTCTCCCATTTCCTGCTCCTGGAGGATGGGAGAGGAAAACTTTTCCTCCCATCCTCTGGATTCTTTCCAGTCAATGAACCGCTGCACACTACTCCAGTGCAGCGGAAAAATACCGCTGGTGTTTGGAAAGGAGCGAAATGCTCTTTCATTTTTGCCAGGACCAATGGAGGAGAGATCGGCTGGAGCTGAAAAACTTGTGAGCCCCAAAAACACCAGCAAACAAAGACATCCCTGCCCACACTGAGGGACACTCCTGCTGTTTGCTCAGTTGGGATTTCTCCATGAGCAGACAAATCAGGGATCTCACCAGGGCTGCCAGGGGTGGTTTAGAGACACAAAAAAGAGATCTGAGGCAGAGAGACTTCAAGGAACCACTCTCAAATCCCAGCAGATCCCACTGAGCACCTTCTCCCCAACACCACCCACCTGCCCACAGGTCAGGGCTCCCCACCCTACAAAGCCCTTGGCATTCTCCCATTTCCTGCTCCTGGAGGACGCGAGAGGAAAACTTTTCCTCCCATCCTCTGGATTCTTTCCAGTCAATGAACCGCCTCACACTACTCCAGTGCAGTGGAAAAATACCGCTGGCATTTGGAAAGGAGCGAAATGCTCTTTCATTTTTGCCAGGACCAATGGAGGAGAGATGGGCTGGAGCTGCAAAACTCGTGAGCCAGTCCTGTCAAAAGCAAACAAAGACATCCCTGCCCACACTGAGGGACACTCCTGCTGTTTTCCCAGCTGGAATTACTCCATGAGCAGACAATCAGGGATGTCACCAGGGCTGCTGGGGTGGTTTAGTGGCACAAAAAAAAAGACCTGAGGCAGAGAGGCTTCAAGGAACCACTCTCAAATCCCAGCAGATCCCATTGAGCACTTTCTCCCCAACACCACCCACCTGCCCACAGGTCAGGGCTCACCACCCTGCAAAGCCCTTGCCATTCTCCCATTTCCTGCTCCTGGAGGACGGGAGAGGAAAACTTTTCCTCCCATCCTCTGGATTCTTTCCAGTCAATGAACTGCTGCACACAACTACAGTGCAGTGGAAAAATACCGCTGGCGTTTGGAAAGGAGCGAAATGCTCTTTCACTTTTGCCAGGACCAATGGAGGAGAGATGGGCTGGAGCTGCAAAACTTGTGAGCCAGTCCTGTCAAAAGCAAACAAAGACATCCCTGCCCACACTCAGGGACTCCTCTGCTGTTTTCCCAGTTGGAATTACTCCATGAGCAGACAATCAGGAATCTCACCAGGGCTGCTGGGGKTGGTTTAGTGACACAAAAAAAAGACCTGAGGCAGGGAGCTTCAAGGAWCCACTCTCAAATCCCATCAGATCCCACTGAGCACTTTCTCCCYGGACASACAGAATGCTGATCAAGTGGTTCCTGCACTCAGATTTTTTCAGTGAGAGCTCAGAGRCTGAGCTCATTGCTGGACTTAGTGGAAAGTAAAATCTTCACCATGCCAGTGGGAAGAGCAGAAGGTTTTTTTTTCAGTTACTCTTTAAGTTTTTTTCCAGGCGCCCTTCTGTGCAGGTCTGTGCTACCCTTTTATTTTATGGCAGCCCCGTCTACAGAATATTTCCACACAAATGCTGTGCTCTCTGTCATGGTCCTCTGAGAGGAACTCACTCCCAAAATATACAACGTATTTATAATCAGATCAAATAGACCAGGTGKTTTTTTTAAGATTCAGAAAGCTCAACAGAGAAAAGGTTTTCAAATAAAAAMCAAAATTCCTTTCTTTCCAGATCAAAGTAGCAGAAACCTATACTTTTTTTTTTTTGTCCTGCTGAAAAAAATCCTTTTGTCAAAAAAAAGTCTCCACCCAAGAACAATCTTCATTTTCAGATGTATCTTTAATGTACAACTTCATGGATTAATTCAGTCTGGCTATTTTTGCTGGCTTTTTTTTTTGTTTGTTTTCTGTTGTTATGTAATTCTCAGGTATTAAATAATTAAGCTGCGACTTTTCCTTTCCTAATTTTCTCCCTCCCTCCCCATCCAGACGAAATTTTTAACAAATCAGAAACCTGAGAAAGTGGAGCATTTTGACATATTTATTTCTTCTCCTGTAAGACAGATGCAAGAAAAAAAAAAAGTTTCTTTTAGCTTTTGCTTTCAACAAAACCAAAATAATAAGAAAAATCGCTCTGGTGCTTTCTTGCATTTTTCATGTATGTATTTCTCATTTTCCCCTATTTTCCTTCTTTCTACATAGGAAAAATGAAGAGAAAATTATCAAGGATCACAAACTAAAATGCATTTCTCTACAAAAATCAAATTTAAATGCAGACTTCAACAAGAAGTGRAATGATTAATTTTAGTTTGATTTTTTTTTTCCAGAAAAAGTTGCACTTGGATAATTGAATTTTTTTTTTCCAGAAGAAGTTGCACGTAAATTGAATAATTTAAACACAGCTTTTCACCATATAAAGTGGCTTTTTGAGCTMATGTTCCACACTAGTGCAGCTGGCAGTCTCCAGGACACATTTCACCCACACATCTACAGTAGGAACATACTTTACGAGAGCAATTACCAGAATTATAACTCCAACCTGGAATCTACTGCAAATCACAGCACAGACATTAATTTACGCCAATCAATAATAAGTAACTGTTTAAAGCACAGCAGGAATTTACCTCAAGTAGGAGAGACAGAGTGAGGAAGAAGTCCTTTCATTCAAGGAGAGATGACAGATTTACTCATCATATTTTCTGAGTGCAAACAGGATGGCAGAGATTATAGCTCCTCACATTTTAGGGGTTGTAGTACAGACTGAAACATTGGCTATAGGGAGGAGATGAAATATTATCAGTAGGTCTTAATAAGGTTGCTCTGAAAAAGAACAGATGGTTTTGCACAACTGGACTCGCAGCAAAGCTCAGCAAAAGTTGAAAAAAAAAAAAAAATTGGCCAGATTTTGTGTAACTTTCCGAATTAATTCACTGTGGCCATGCTTCTACTGCTCCTTCATTCATTTCCCATGAACATCAGAGTGATCAAATTTTACCCACACAAATTCCTGCAGAAAGCACATTTTCGMCTTGCTTCCTCACATACTCAGCAGTGATGTTTTTTAAAGTTGTCTTCAGAGTTTACAGCATGATACMAAACTGCCATAAGAAAATCAGACAAAGGCTTCCAAAGCCCATTACCAGAGCCATGGTGTTGCAGCTTTTCAGTTTATAGGATCTTATGTTACCACTTGAAATAAGGATCCACAACAAKTTTTACACTGCGTGACTGTGATCACAGGGAAATAAGAGAAACCCTGCCCTTGTCTGATACATTTCACATGAAGCAATGTTTGCTGGAAAACCATGCTTTAGGTATCGTCTGGCTCACTGAGAAAGGTTTTTTTTTTTGTTGTTTTGCTTTGTTCTGAGATATTGTTCAGTCAGCTAATCTGAATTCCCTGCTGTCTTTTGCCAAGCTTGTTCAAGCACTTCTGTCGATGAAGGGATGCCAATCAGCCCCACATAAAAGTGTATTACAAACCATGGAAATGTGCAGGGCTAATTAACAATATTTCAACAGCAAAATAATCCATAAGAATACAATTCCTTAGAGAGACAGAGAAAAGAACAGTATCATTTTCAGTGAGGTGTATTATAAACAATGGAAATGTGCACAGCAAATTAATAATATTTCAACTGCAAAATAATCCATAAGAATACAATTCCTTAGAGAGAYAGAGAAAAGAACAGTATCATTTTCAGCGAGGTGTGCTTTGCAAGGAGGCTGCAGTTGGTGAAGAAATGACCAAGAGATGGAGCAAGAAGCAGGGATAAGTCACCAACCAAGCTTTCATTTGTGACTTTATGAGCAAAATCTCATTTGCATGACCTAACCCGACCAATCTTCAGGGTGAATCACCTTTCTTTATATATAAAACAGGGGCCAGGAGGTTTTCCTGGCAGTTGAGACAGAGACAGCAGCCACCATTYTTCATAGCAGAACAAAGCTGTTCCAGAAGTTTTGCTGATTTGGCTGATGGAGGGAGGGAGGGAGGACAAGAGCAGATGTGAACATTATTATTGTGAGATTTTCATCTGCACAGCGTATCACGTATTGAGGATGAGGCAGCAGTGAGGAACAGCACAGATGTCATCAACTCTTCCAGACCACGAGAGACAAAGAGCTCTCTGGTTTATCCTTGTCCTGTGTGGAGAGAGAAATGGAGAATGAAACCCTCATCCTTGTGAGAAGACACTGACACAGAATGAGTGACACCAGTGTCACTACGGGGGTGATGCAGACATTCCAACATGATGGAAACCACGTGATGAAAGAAGAACCACTGAACTAGCTTTTCTGGAATGCTGAGCCTGACCCTGAGGGCTGTTTGTGAGCATCACTGGCACATCAGKGACAGTTTTGAACCCTGGAGTGCGGCTCTATGCCAATCTTCTCTTGCTCCTGTCCTCTGTCTCTCTATCCCCTCCCCTTCAGGGGAAAGGTGGTGTTAGGTAAATGTCCCTCACAACTACCTGGAAAAAAAAAAAGATATTCATATTTTTCATCCACCCACCCTCTGGAGACACGCAGCTGCCATTTTCAATGTTGTAATGTGTCAGAAACATGGCAAACACAGTATTTGAGGGTGGTGCAGTCTCACATACTGTGAGTGAAGTTAACTTGATGAACATCACCCTGGTTTGGCTCTGGGGGCGGGTTCTGAGCCCTGTGATCAGTTCTGAGCCCCTGTGGTCAGTTCTGAGCTCTGTGGTCAGTTCTGAGCTCTGTGGTCAGTTCTGAGCTCCTGTGGTCAGTTCTGAGCNNNTTCTGAGCTCCTGTGGTCAGTTCTGAGCCCTGTGGTCAGTTCTGAGCTCTGTGATCAGTTCTGAGCTCCTGTGATCAGATCTGAGCTCTGTGGTCAGTTCTGAGCTCCTGTGGTCAGTTCTGAGCTCCTGTGGTCAGTTCTGAGCTCCTGTGGTCAGTTCTGAGCTCCTGTGGTCAGTTCTGGGCTCCTGTGATCACTTCTGAGCTCTGTGATCAGTTCTGAGCCCTGTGGTCAGTTCTAAGCTCCTGTGGTCAGTTCTGAGCTCCTGTGATCACTTCTGAGCTCTGTGATCAGTTCTGAGCTCCTGTGGTCAGTTCTGGGCTCTGTGGTCAGTTCTGAGCTCTGTGATCAGTTCTGAGCCCTGTGGTCAGTTCTGAGCTCTGTGGTCAGTTCTGAGCTCCTGTGGTCAGTTCTGAGCTCCTGTGGTCAGTTCTGGGCTCTGTGGTCAGTTCTGAGCTCCTGTGGTCAGTTCTGAGCTCCTGTGGTCAGTTCTGAGCTCCTGTGGTCAGTTTTGAGCTCCTGTGATCAGTTCTGAGCTCCTGTGGTCAGTTCTGAGCTCCTGTGGTCATTTCTGAGCTCCTGTGGCCAGTTCTGAGCTCCTGTGGTCACTTCTGAGCTCCTGTGATCAGTTCTGAGCTCCTGTGGTCAGTTCTGAGCCCTGTGGTCAGTTCTGAGCTCCTGTGGTCACTTCTGAGCTCCTGTGGCCAGTTCTGAGCTCCTGTGGTCAGTTCTGAGCTCCTGTGGTCAGTTCTGATCCCTGTGGTCAGTTCTGAGCCCTGTGATCATTTCTGAGCCCTGTGATCAGTTCTGAGCTCCTGTGGTCAGTTCTGAACTCCTGTGGTCAGTTCTGAGCTCCTGTTCTGAGCTCCTGTGGTCAGTTCTGAGCTCTGTGGTCATTTCTGAGCTCCTGTGGTCAGTTCTGAGCTCTGTGGTCAGTTCTAAGCTCCTGTGGTCAGTTCTGAGCCCTGTGGTCAGTTCTGAGCTCCTGTGGTCATTTCTGAGCCCCTGTGGTCAGTTCTGAGCTTCTGTGGTCAGTTCTGAGCTCCTGTGGTCAGTTTTGAGCTCCTGTGATCAGTTCTGAGCTCCTGTGGTCAGTTCTGAGCTCCTGTGGTCAGTTCTGATCTCTGTGATGAGTTCTGAGCTCCTGTGGTCAGTTCTGATCCCTGTGGTCAGTTCTGAGCTCCTGTGGTCAGTTCTGAGCCCTGTGATCATTTCTGAGCCCTGTGATCAGTTCTGAGCCCTGTGGTCAGTTCTGAGCCCTGTGGTCAGTTCTGAGCAATGCCTCAGGCACCATCACTGACCCTGATACGTTCAAGCCCCATCTAAACTGGATTAAAACCAGGCTGGAGCTGATGCTACTGAAACCCTGGTGCCCCCCAGACCCCACAGAGCCCTTTCTGAAAAAAGCTCAGCTTTTTTTCTGGCTGTTCTGAGAGGAATTTGACGCAGATTGGCACTGCTGCCATGAGTGAACACAACCAGVTTTCCATCCCATCACAGGACAGAAATATTTTGTTTCCATCACTTGTCATGGTTGTCCTCATTCACCTGTGAGCMCCTGGGAATGTTAACATCAATAACTCCATGCTTTCATTTCAACCATCCTCCCATGTGGCTCTCAAACTCTGATTTCTGCTGCAACCAAACGTGCTGAAGGCTTCAGTAGAGAGGAAGTAGTTCAGTTATGTATCTTGGATTCCAAAAGAAAACCCCACATTCAGATATCCTTTCTAAGTGGAAAAAAAAGACTCCACTTCTGCCAAAATCACTATGCCTTACATTTTTACTTTGCTTGAGAGGTGCCAGAGGGTAAAGAAGGGCGACAGTCACAGATTTATAGAATGGTTTGGGTTGGAATGTACCTTAAAGATCTCCTATTTTCAACCTCCCACACCATTGGCAGGGACACCTTCCACTTCGCTACACCCAATGGAGCAAGAGAAAAATCCCCTCCACCATCTTTTCTCAGACACTTTTATCTCCTTCCTACTCTCTCTCCAAGTCTCAAAAGGATTTTTTTATCTCCCACCAGCACGAGGCTCAGCAATGGGAAGTGATGGAGCAGTGCTCTTGTTTTTGTTTTGTGTCCATTCAGGACAGAAATGCACACTCAAATGAGGCTCAGCAATGGGCAGTGATGGAGCAGTGCTGTTGTTTGGTTTTTTTTGGTTTTTCTCCATTCAGGACAGAAATGCACACCTCAAGCAAGGCTCAGCAATGGACAGTGATGGAGCACTGTTGTTGTTTTTTTTGTTTTGTGTCCATTCAGGAAGAAATGCACACCTCGACTGAGGCTCAGCAATGGGCAGTGATGGAGCAGCCCTGTGCCCTTTTTTTTTTGTTTTTTTTGTGTCCATTCAGGACAGAAATGCACGCTCAAATGAGGCTCAGCAATGGGCAGTGATGCAGCAGTGCTGTTGTTTGTTTTTTTTTTTTTTTTTTTTTGTGTCCATTTGTGTCCATTCATGCACACCTCAACAGAGACACTACAGCTGCAGCTTCCACCCACCATGACCCCAGGATTCAAACCAAAATCTGGGGGTGAAAAGACACAAAATTCCAGCAAGAATTGCAGATCTCACAGAGCTGAGTTCACTGGGAAAAAAAACTTGGGCCAAGGCAGCATTAAARGGATCACTTCAAAAAAAGAAGGAAAATACAGGCTTAGAATCAGGAAATATTTGCTAGCGGGGAGCTTTGTTCAAATGTGCAGCTTTCTCCCAAAGGAAGAGATGGAGTTCCATCACTGCAGTCAGTTAAAACTAAACCTGACAAAGCTCTGAAGAATAATTCACTTAAACTGGCTGAGGGGATGAATTGGATAGGATAAGGAGTCTTTTTTTCCACTCCGAAATTTCAATTATTCCTCTTTAACCTTCTTCTACTTTATGCTGGTTATTGCAGGAATGGGTTTCAGTTCAATGAGCACAGGGGAGTGGAAGAGGCACAGAGCTCAGTCTGAATTTCCGTGTGGGCCTGAGTCCAGGAAGAAAACAGCTTCACAAGGCCGGATAATTAAWTTCTAATTTAATTATCAGCTTAACATCAAACACTTAAATGCAACAGCTATCRGTGCATACTGCAGCCTTCTATTTTCAGGCACTATCTGCTTTAAAACTGCAGCTCTAATKCTGTTAGCAGATGGATGTGTGTTATTGCAGCAGAGGGAACTGGAAATTCTCCATATACCCAGCTATAAATATTTCTTTGACATTTATTATCCTCACTTGAGTTCAGGTGCTAAAATACTTGGACCCAAGTCATGTTTGTAGCAGAAAAAGTCAATCCTGGATATCTTACCTTGTTGCTGGCTAAATTATTAAGAACAGACAAAGGCAGCAAGGAAAGGGAGTCCCTCACTAAGCAGAGGTCACGCAACTTTAGAATCAAATTAGCTGAAGTTTTGACTCATTTAATGRTACCAGTTCCCAGACACTCCTGCTCAGACAATATGATAGATCACTTCAGGGGGGCTTGTCTTATTTGCTGTCTCCCTGTCTCTCTCTCTCTGTCTTTTTTTTGTAGGATTGTCTTTGCAGTCATGAATCTGAATCCCAGTTTTGCCAGCTGCATTGGATTGTAAACTCCGAGTCATATGAATCTCACTTTTGATTGCCCTAAGGGAAGTGTTGGATTATGTAAACCAGGAGATAATAGCCCTTATAAAATCCCTCCAATAAAATAAAATCAAGGTGTATGTGTCATGGTGGATTAACAGACTTGCCTTTTCCCCTTCTTTTTTTTTTTTTTTTTTCCTATTTCAGGCTCCTGGTTGCAGCTGACTAGCACAGGGGGAAAGGAGAGCAATGCTGTCATTTGGGAATCAAACAGAAATGTGTGGCAGTATTTAGGATGCTCAGGTGAAGATTAAAGATTAAAATGGAGAATTAAACAATTCTCCATTCCAGAGAAATGGAGAATTGTCTGGGTGACAGTACTCAGCAAAGAGAGGCTGTTTGGAGCAGGATGGGAATATCACAAAACCAAACTGAGTGGCCTGGCTTGGTTTTTGTCCAGGACAAAATAATGGCTGTCATTAAAATAAAGTTATTCCCAACATGCTGACCCCAGTCCCTGTGCTGCATATATGGATGGCTGTCACTGTTCTGCTGAGGGAATTATTTTTTATGGCAGAACCAAAAATCACCTCTGGCAACCAAACATTTTTTTCACCAGAAAGCTCCAGCTCGGAGAAAAGCTTTGATTTTTATTTGATTAATCCAGGACCTGGTGATTCTGCAGCCCACAGACAATTAGAACTTGTGGGGCCTAGATCATAAATATTTACCAAAAGTCAAATTACCCATGTGTCCTGTGTGGTCTGGATTAATTYCTGTAGCACCCCAAGAAGCTCCTGAATCCTGAAGGAGCATCATGATGGATTGCAGAGGGTGAGACACAAATGGGCTTTGCAGCTCTCTKTGTGGGAGCCAGAGACACCAAAGAGCAGCATTAGAGGGGTTTATCAAACAGTCTAAAGAGCTGCTGCCATGGTCCCCAAAACCAGGATGTCTGATCAGTGCTGACATCCCAACCTGAGGAGAGTCAAAAACACAAAAACACACAAAAAGAAGGTGAAAAAAAGAAAGAGAAAGTGTGCTTTATCGTGGGACAAGCCTCTTTTAACCACTTTAGCAACCAGTGTATACATTTGTGTCAAACATACATTGGTTAAGAGACAGCTGTTTAATTGATAATCAGTATTAATTAATAATGATTGGTGAGTTTGCAAAAGCTACAGTATTAGTAATGTTTATAATTTCCAGCCACCTGTGTTATCAATTCTACATTCCAATCTCCTTTTCTCAACAGTAGCCAAGGAGTATTCCTTCTCCATGTAGGCTGTTAACACTTTCTTTCCTTTCCCAGGACTCAGCCATACACAATAATTGGCTGAGTTTCAGATTCAGGGCTTGTGGGGCCACTTTTTTCCACCACAGTCCAGGTCTTCCAGTTTGGGCTACAGGCTGTAAACAACAGCAGTGAGGAGGGGCAGCTCCATGGCAGCCCAAAAGTGCAGGACAGTGTTAAGCCAACAGTAAATGACACWTTTTTATTCATTCAAAAGGGAAAAAAATGTCAGAACATTTTGTCCCACACAATATCTCAAATGTTGCAGGGACTTTTTCTCCCACTTTTGGGGCTGAAAGAGAGATGCCAACATTCCCAGCAGCAGTTCTGTCTGTCCATTCTCCGGGTTATTTTCATGGCACTCCTGCCAATACTGAGTCCTCCAGTCAAGAATTTACTGATGCATTGGCCCCATCTCATAGTCAAGATGAAGAATGGGGCCACTGACATCACAAATAAAATCTGAAGAACTGAATAATTTTGCTTCCTACCTCTGTTCAGCACTGGAAGCTCAGGTGTTGGTGCTGGAGCKACCAAATCTGACCTTCCACAGTGACATAGTTGTGGGGCAAGAGTGGGGTGGGAACATGTTGGGGCAGGAGGAACACAGAGAAGGTAAAGGCAGATTCAGATGCCAGTATTTTAAAGTGAGACCATGTTTATATAATCTGCTTTAAAATAAAAAATTGATTCAGAGGAGAGTTGATAATAATATTTCTAGCAAGAGGAGGTTGTCAAATCCAGGAAGGGAAAAATAAGACCAAAAAAATCAAGTAAGAAATGCCATGCCTGCTTAAAGCCCTGCAAATAATTAACCTTGGCAAGAAAAATACTGTAGGATTCACTTGAATATTAAAAATTAAGAATAAACCTTTTTTTTTTTTTTATTAAGTAAGGTATGATTTTTGTTCAGCTATAAGTAGCTGAAGTTGGGGCAGGATTTACTTGGTGACATTATTTGGTGTGTGTTGTGTGGGAGGCCAAGCCAGACCAGGTGATCGTTAAAGTCCTTTCTGGTTTTACAATCTATGACATTACCAACCTGAGAACAGAGTCCTTGAGCTTCCCACATTGCATTTGCTGTTCAGAGCACCTTTGCTGGTGCTGAGGGGTGAGGCATTTCCACAGGTTAAAAACTCGTGTTTGTTTTGCACAGTCACAGGTTATTTATGGCTGCTGACATGGTGGCATTAATTCCGAGCTGTGTTTCCCCAATTTTAACTGGTTAGATAATTTCTGTTTCCAGATTCTTGCTGGCTGTCTAAGCTTTGTAAATAAAGGCTAAAAGCTGTCTTGTAGGATATATTGCTTGGAAAATGGGGATACTCTTGGAAAGAGTTGGAAAGAMTCTTAACTTTTGTATCACTGGCCAATATAGACCCTTCCTACCACAACTTCACCATGAAACTTTGGAGAAATACCCATCATTAGCTGTTCATTTTTCTCTTTCAAGTCCCCAGTTCCTGGTCTGAACTCGTGGCAATCTTCCTCCCAACTCAGGSCAGTTGGAACTAGATGATCTTTAAGGTCCCTTCCAACCCAAAACATTTCATGRTTCTGTGATYTATGATTCTTTGATTCTGTAATGYKCTTGCTCCCAACCCCATCCCCACATGGGTGCAGCAAAAAGTGGGCAGGAGGGAGAGCATCTTTTCTACAGGACAATCAGGAAAAACAGAAGAGTTTGTTCCAAACACAAGTCCCAAGCACCTCTGGGGTCAGGAAGTYGAATTTACAAGTTGGTGGAAATCAGTTCTCCAAAGACCACATTTGAAAGTACAACAATCTTGGTCCATTATTGGTGCTGGAACTTCAGCAGTATCTGCTGCTATCCTGGGAGAGAAGTGTTTTATTTCTCTTGAAATACATCCAAATTAAAAAAGGCTGTAAGGTTAAACAATCCTAAAGCAGAAGGAGTTTAGCTCTGGAGTTAAATGAATAACGGGAGATTGACGCAAAATGATTTTACTGATTTATTTCTTTTGAAGATCATTTTACTGATCATTTCTTTTGAAGTCTCTCAAAGTCTTCATTATTCCCACAGTTGTCTCCAGCACCGTGTGTTCACCTTCTAACTACATCCACTGTCTGAACAGGAGCTCCTGGTGGGAAGGAAGGAAGTGGGCAGTGATTTGGTCAACAAAGGCTCCAGTTTTTGACAGCTACAGGTGATCTAAAGGACAGCAGGCAGTGAAGCAGATCTTTCACTTTATCACGACATTTTCACTCGATTTACACAGATTGCACCATCAGGACAGGAGCACAGCCTGAAGCCTGGCATGTACAAGGACTGGTAAGAAAGAAAAGGCAAGAAGGTACAGAGAAATAAAATGAAGGATGCAAAGAATCATGTGCTCTTCTATTTCTGACCTCTGTAAATAGGAGATTTTATTTTTTTTTTTTTAATATTACGTTTTTTGCTTTGAGCTAACCACACCAAAAGCATGGAAACTCTCACTGAAAGTATCCTTTTGAAACTTGTGAAATCTGCTTTCTGGCAATAATGCAGGTCCATTTCTTTCTGAACATATTGAGCTGAGTAAAGTTAGCTCAGTAAAGTTCAGGGCTTTAAAAATCCCTGCTAAGGGGAGATCTACAGCCACAGCACCTGTCTTTGGCTACAGGGAACTACTGGGGGAGAATATCCCAGAAACCATGCGCACAATCCRAACGATTCGGCGCTGACCTTCTGCTGTAGTGTTTATTAGCTCTTAACTCTTAGCATTTGCTCCTTGTGCTTCATTGGGTGAGACTGACATAATCCAAGAGCGTGGAGTGGCATCTGGATGATGTTATCACACATTCTCTCGCGTGCRCCATCGCGTTCATCCATGGTGCAAACACACACGGATATACGAGCGCGGCTCGAAACGGTTCCTTTTTCTGACATTGTAGGTGACAAACCAGATGGGAAGAGTGGAATCAAAGCCCTGCTTTCCTCTCTTTGCTGGAAAGGGAAATTTACTCTCAGYGCCATCAGCGGGTTTTGAGGATCCRTAGGAAGATACAGGAGTRCACAAGAAATAGAGAGGGAAATTTAGTGGAGCTGGAGGGAAGATCCACTCTTTATCCATGCTGTGTCCTTTCTAAACAGGCTCCACTGGCAGCAACCTCTGGCTTTCCACACTGAGATGAAAAAAAAAACAAACATTTTAGGTTCATCTTTATTTGATAGTGAACAGATTAGTGATTACTGCTGGGCATGGCCATGTGTCCCTATATCCAGCCCTTTGTCCCTTAGCACAAACTAACAAAATAAACTGAGATCATAACCAACTACGTTGCCTTTCTTTCTGCTTCACTCTATTTGGCAAACTCATGTCACATGGGAATATTGCAGCCAGAGCTAGAAAGGACACCYACACTAAATATTGCTTTGTTCTCCCATCACACCTTTATTCTCTCTCTTTTAATGAACTGTGCTGAAACCTGTTGGAGTTGTTGGAACACATTTCTTCCCCAGGGGAGAAACAGGGTGTTGTTCAGGTAAATCTGTTCTGTTCTTGAAATGTCCCATAAGATATAAAAATACAGTTTCATCACTAATATGAATTTATGACAGGCTTTCACCAAGAATCTGGTGCTTCAAAAATGAGAATCAGCAGTGGTGGGAGCTCAGATGGAGGGGTAGATACAGACCTGGGGGATTGGGATAGGAGCAAAGAGGATACCAGAGATAAACTGGGACTGAATGAAGCAGCTGGTGACTGGAAACTGAGATGAGGAGGTGAACACGAGGAGCTGAAAGCAAGATGGGAACAGGAGAAGGACAGGCTGGAGCGTCACGAGCAACCTGGAAGGAGAAAAGGAAATAAGTGCCTGCAACCATTTAATCCTGGGTGGAAATTTGCCTTCCCTTGGAGATACGGGTGCTACTGCAGCAGAGTCGTGGCCCTGCCACCCTCCTGGCTGCTTTTTCCCTCTTGTCCCCCAGCCCATATATAAAAATTACCACTTTGTTGGCCATTTTTGTGCTGCTCCCTCCAGACCCAGGAGGCAGAGAGGGCTATGGGGACTGAGGAAAACCATCACCTTGTTGTCTTGATGTTACTAAGCCATTTTCATCAGTGTTAAAATCCTGAAAAATCTGAATGCTTCATTCAAACCCTTTGGAAAGGAGGAATTTTGATTTTTCCTCGTGGATTCATATCTTGTTTTAGTTTGAATTAGAATTATTGGTATGTCACATGAAAAGCAAAACCTCAGAATGAAATCACTTTTCTTGACCCCTTGTGAGTCTTTTACACTTCAGAGACCCATGAGCAAAGGAACCAGTCATCCTGATGGGCCATGTGACAGTAATTACTGCATCTTACAAAAAAATGCCCAAGGGCTTTTTTTAAAGTTTACTCTTAAAAAAAAAACTGAGGAAATTTGCTGAAAAACTACATTAAAAGYTCATTAYGGCTGTAAAATCAAGCACTTAACATTTAGGAGGGACCAAAATTAAGATGCCCATGAAATTTCAGTTCAGCCCTCTTGCACATGTGCACAATAAAAATGAATTATGAACACAACCATTTATCTCCAGGATCTCCATCTCATGCAATATGCAAATGGATGGTGCTTTGGCCATGAAAAGAGTTTGAACTATGAAAAAAAAATTTGTTGTCTGCCAGACCTGGCATAATTGCTGGCTTCCTGACTTGTCAATTGAATGTTCAGGATGAATGTTGCACAAAAAAACCCCTATTTGTGTTCAGCTAGCTTTGCCTTTGGGGCTGAGGAGTGATCAGGACAGTGACATGAAACAATGAGGAGGATGAAAACAAAACCCTGAAAAACTTATCAGTAACTGAACACAATGCTCTGAGTGGGAGCATCAGTGGAAACAAGATGATGCAATCTCATRATAAAAGCTTGGGGCACCTTAATTGAGAATATTTTTTTCTTTTGTTGCCAGACTCTGCAATTTTACTATTTTTATAATCAATTTCGCTTGTGGTGGTAAATCAGTGTAGCTCTGATTTCTGATTTCTCTGCATTTCTAAAGCACGTTAAGAATGTCCACATGTTTGGCTGAATCCATGACAAATCACATGTCTCTATGTCTGGAGAGACCTTTGGATTAAATTCTGCATGGCCATCACTTTTGGTGAGCAGCACAATGGTTTATAATGGTTTTGATTTGTTATTGTTTTAAACCAGTTTATTCTAAGTTGATGCAAACCTCTCACATGTCTTTGAGGGATATCTCCAAAGGCACAGATAGCAGTTCAGGCATTTAYCTCAGCAACACACGAGGTTCATAAACAGACTGACCTTTTCTCACCTCCTCTGCTCACAGCAGACCCATCTGYAATTGCTCAGCTGTTCTCAGACTATGTCAGATCTACTTGTTTCATCACATTACCTTCAGGAGGAAAGAATTTGGGGAGCCATTTATTAACACAAAATTGCCTTTACAGCAGAAAATTTCACCTCAGACACATTTCTCAAACATGAAGGAATCCCTGCCATCATGAACCTATTTTAGCTGTCTCTTCTCTAATTGCCGCTCTGTATATATTTCTTTTCTGAAACATCTATCCCTGATGTTCTCTTTGTTTTTAATTGGTGACACCAGCCCAGCCATCTGGAAAGAGAAACAGGAGGGAGAGTTTACAGAGGAACAAATTTTGGGTGTTTCTTCCCATTCATTTCTCACTGTAGGACCTGAGAGCTTCAGTGCACACCCTGAGTTTGCAGCTGAGACACAGCACAGACTGGAGCAKTGACCCATCACATTTGTGTCTTTGGAAATTCCCTTCCTGTTCTTTCCAGAGTGATTTTCTTCCCAGTTTGGGCACACTCACTTTCCTTCACCAGAGTTTCACCMTACCCAGAGTTTCCTTACTGGRTGTYGTCATTCCCTGTTGGCRAAGGGAAGACTYRGACCACTCAATATGAGTTATAAGCAAACTCCCWTTTTTTGTAAACAATGTCTAAGTTTTATAACATACATAATTAGCTCATGCATATTCTGTAATACATATATTTCATAGGTCCACGTCCTACACATCAATTCCACCTTTAATGATTAATTTGCCAAATTTCCCTTATCTACTTCTACTTTTTCCCAAGGCTAATTAACATGAATACCTTGTAGGGAGTTTCCAGTGGCTTAAAAACATGATGTCCTTGCATTGCCTTCCCATTGCCTCAGAAGGATGGTTCACACAATTTCAGCAATTATTCCATCTGAGCGCGACACCTGCATTCCTTCATCTTACCAAGCTGTAAAAAATCTGTGTGACCCTTCTCAGCTTAGCCAGCCTTCCATAATTCCCCACTGCTGGGATTGCCAGATCTTTTCTCTGCAGTGGTGTTTTCCATATCACAGCTTCAATCCCCATGTTCCTCATTGACAGGGACATTGCTGCTCCTGTTTTCCCCCCTCTCCTGGGATGGATGTTCATTGTGGATTGAGAACACCCATGAAACCTCTTCTGCCCTTCTGTTGTCCCTGCTGGAGGCTGAGACTGCCCAGACAGAGCACTGCCAGTCCTGCTGAAGTGGCACTTTTGGGTTTTTGGGAGAAGGCTGCTCCATACTCGTTCCCATTTAGCCTTGGGCATAATTGGAAGTGAACCTGCACTCCACAATTCGCCACAAAACCCAGGCTGAGCACGGGGAGTGCACGGGGCAGAGGGCTCCAGCTGAGAAAAATGAGCTGTATCCACACTCCTTAATGCAAAATATTCCAGATCCTAGCATGACTGGGACTGGCACAACAATGGGATAACTTTTAGTGGGATTAGCTCAAGGGTTTGGCTGGGCATAAGTGGAACTGAACCTGCACTCCACAATTCACCACAAAACCCAGGCTGAGCACGGGGAGTGCACGGGGCAGAGCGCTCCAGCTGAGAAAAATGAGCTGTATCCACACTCCTTAATGCAAAATATCCAAATCCTATATGATTGTGGGACTGGCACAACAATGGGATAATTTTTAGTGGGGTGAGCTCAAGGGTTTGGCTGGGCATAAGTGGAASTGAACCTGCATTCCACAATTCACCMCAAAACCCAKGCTGARCACGGGGAGTGCACGGGGCAGAGMGCTCCAGCTGAGAAAAATGAGCTGTACCCACAKTTCTTAATGCAAAATCTTCCAAATCCAAACTGTGGGACTGGCACAACAATGGGATAACTTTTAGTGGGATGAGCTCAAGGATTTGGCCAGGCAGTATACAGCCCTGTGTGTCATTTTTCAGCGGTGCAGTGGATTACAAAGAGGGAAACAGCCGTGAAAATATTCACAGACCATCCTCTTCAAGGCATAAACCCAGGATTTGTAATTGCGAAATTATGTGCTCTTCAAAGGCAACAATGCTCTGTGCAGCTAGGAAAAAGACTCAGGCAGTGCACTCGGCATCCAGACATAAGGATGAAATTTGGTAATGACAGGAAAATGGCTCTCCTGAGCCCACAGTCCCCTTTCCTTATTGCACTGTGGGGGATGATTTAGATTCAATGCATGACAGGTCCCACAAAAGGGAATGATGCTATTAACTTCTGAACCAAAATTAATATAATCATATAAATAAAATGCACAGTTTCCTGTCTGCTCAGGGTACAAGGATGGGAGTTAAAGAARTCTCACTCATTTTCTATGTTAGGTTTAAAAGACCCTGCAACCTACATGCTTTCTTCTTCCATATTCTCCCTTTATAACCATCTCTGCACAAAGAGTCACACAGAGTGAACAGATCAGTTTAGAAACTTAGATATAATTTTTTTATATCTAAATGTAAATTTTTCATATCTAAATGTATGGAGCCCTTGCATAGTTAGCATAATCAGTGACAAATCCAGGAAAGTTTAACAAATAGAAATTCTTCTCAAGCTTTTCAATTGCTTCCTGAGTTAGTTACACTGATGTRAATTTTAAGTGTAGAGGTGTTCCAGCATTTCACTTGCTCTTCCAAGCCAGCAGATAAGTCTTTCAGTCTCTCAAACAGATTTGCCTGCAGATAAAGAGAGAGATCTTCCAGAGTCCTATTCATATTGCAGAGTAATTAAAGTCAAAGAAGTCAAGCAATCGCTTCGGAAAAAGTTTAATGTCTCCAAAATTCTCTTGAGATGCATGTTCAAAACTTTTATCCTCACACTGATTGCAAACATTCACCAATTATTTTTCTCCCTCTCATAGTCTGTTTGTTTAGAAAGGTTTATGCAAATTATATGCATCCTGGCTGTACAATTTACTTTAAACATTTGAATTTTCTGTTTAAATCTTTGATGACACATCCTGGAACAAAGCATGGATGCATTTGCTAGTGACATTCTTCAAGATGTGCACCTATGCATATTTCAACTAAGTTTGTTATCTGAAGGCAAAGAAGTTTTTATTTTCTAAGTATCATAAAAGGACACTGCCACCTTGCACTTCCTCAGTCTCTGGGGAATAACACACAGAGGAACAAATTCCCATTTTTCTGGTATTTTATGGCTCAGGTACTTCACCTGGGGCCTTAATGTGTTACATTTGGATTTACATTTACATTTCCCTTTCAAACMATCCTCCTGCAGTCAGACAGAAGCATTTAGACCATTTAAAGGTTCCTGGGAAACCTTTTTCAAAACCAGCAGAAAACTGATTTTGTGATCCTCCACAAACTGGCCAAATTGAAATCTATTAACTATTTGAAAGGTCCATGGAAAATKATGAAGCCCTAAAGCATCAGACTGCACTGGAAAGCTCTCCTCCAAGCACRGACTCAGGGAGCTCTTGGGGACCTATTTCCACTGTTCAGAATCCACTGATTAAAACAAATGAGGAAAGCAGAACATCCAGACAAGTTTCCAGTCTCTTTGAGGCTATAGATATTCACATTTTGAATACACCAATTGGTTTTTTTCCAATTAGTGCAATTATTGCAAATACAGATGCTGCTTTAAAGTGACATCCTGGGTGCACAGTGCCCCTCTGGTTGTTGTAGAGTAGTTCTGTGAAGAACTTACAGCCTGACTTTCAAATATAATTTTTGATAGGATTAACAACAAATATTTTAAAAAAAAAAATTGTAACTTCTTTCCGTGGAGGTTTTTGAATTTTTTTTTTTTCTAATTATGGAGTCCTGATTAACAGTGGAATGAGCAGACAATCTGTGCACTGTGCCTAATTAAAGCCAAAGTGGGCTGTTGCCTTGAAAGGCCAGGTATTAATAATGATACAGACACGGTTAAGGGGATAAAAAGGCTTTTACCTCAGTATTTGGGATCCCAGGTGCACAACTTGATGGCAGAATGCACCCCCGTGTACAGCACGGGTACAAGTTTTATAGGTTTCAGGAATTAGCAAATCTATCTAGGATTCCCCAATAAGATACAAGTTTTATAGGTTTCAGGAATTAGCATTTCTATCCAGGATTCCCCAATAAGAAACTTCACAAATGCAGTAATGTCCCCCTATTCTAATGAATCCTAATGAATCCTGGATGAGATCAGAGCTCAGTTTACACAAGATGTTCTGGACAGAAGGCTTCACCCAAGGCTGAGCTCGGGTTTAAGATAGCACAGGGCACACTGAGCCCTTCCTGAGGATGTTTGGTCTCTCTGCCCAGCAGAACTCCTGAACTAAGCTGGAATATCAGGCTCCAGGAATTACAAACACGTGGGCTAAGGGGTGCAGGGGAATGCATAGAGGGTACAGAAAGCRTAAAAAGGAAAAGCAAAAATCATCTTGCACAAAGCCTGCTCTGCTTTCCTCTGGCCAATATGCCAGCTCTCAATGTCACTAGCATCAGAGGGGACAATTTTCCTTCCTGGATGAGGRAATAGTCGTGGGTCACTGTTCATAATGTGTAATAAGACATTTGGGTGTCATTGCTGGGTTTCTGCTGATCACCATCTCGAATATCTGTCATAAAGTTTACCAATCCAAGCACACAATCCTTTTAACCCACCCCAAACAGTGACAACACAACCATCACCACGTGCTGCTTTAGCAGTCTTCAGGGAGGAGAAATATTTATCTCAGCAAATATTCATTATCTCTGTCTATACCCATGTGAAAAATGGGACAAAGAGACTGAAACACTCACCAGCAGACTTGTCCACAAAGTAAATCTCAGTGAATCTGTAAAACCTCCTTTGGTCTTGTTTTGTTTGTTTTTTTTGTTTTTTTTAATCTCTCTTTCCCACCCAGTACATTGTCCATGCAATTTCCACTGTCAAGTACGTAAATCTAAAATGCAAATCACAGGTGCAGAGGTTTACTGTTCCATTTTCTTCAGCTCTACCTGCAGTAATCATCACCAAAATCTACTGGAAGTGAAAAAAAGCCAAATTTGTTTTTTCCTCACCTAAACTGGCTGCCTTGTTCAGCAGTTACTGAGACTACCCAGGCTGTTTTAAACTAAGCTACTCTAAATTAGGAGCTGTTTTAAGAACCTAGCTTGGCTTATTTTCTGTTATATTAACACTTCAACATACTCCATATGCTTACAAGATGGGTGTGAGAGGAGAAGAGAAACACAGCTGGCCCAGAGTGGGAAGAATGTAAGTTTAAACAACCTCACCCCTTCCCAAATGTCTTTCTGGCGGCACTTTGTGACTTTCTGGATATTTTCAGTTCTCGCTTTCCTTTACAAAAGCTCATCATACCCAATTTAATTTTTATAATAAAAAAAAAAAATGAACTGAGAATTGTTGCCAGCCCCCTTCACTGCTGCTGAAAGTGCACTGTATTTAAGATTAAAAAGGAGAGAAAGGGCCTGTAAGRAGCCCTAAGAAGGGAAACCTTACCCATTATATTTAAATGTGAAGATGCTGAAAGTTATAAAGAAAATATATCCTCCTCTATCTCCTGCTTTATAGCTCTTCTTGATCCTTTTCCTTGCAGCTTTTTATTTGAAGACAAATGTTTTATTACTTAAAACCCTGAACATTTTCTTTTGCAAAGCATCTAAAGCGCCAAATTCAGGGATATATTCCAGAACTTATTGTAATAGTTTGCGCAATTTCTTGCCACGTGATCTCAAATTACAYGCCCAAGAAAGCATATCCTTCCATGGCTCATTGCTGATTTCTTTCTTGCTAATTTATGAGCCAGCCCAGCTTGCAGTGATGCCTTAGGATTTTTAGTTTCTCTATTTTCATGTGTCTGTATTCTTGTACTTCTCTAGTACAGCACTAAAAATTGCAATTCTTTCATCTTTAGACAAAACAATCCCTCTCTGAGCCTGAATCCAAGGACACCTCAGAGCCCCAAAATATGGAAACAACAGTGAGTTGGGGGGGAGCAGTTTGGGGTGGGTGACATCATCACCTGTAAAGATCATTGGAGAATTAAGACCCAATATGTTAATAAGGCAGAACTTATAAAAGGTGAAGATCTCGTGACTCAGTGTCCATTTTGGGTGTAGCCTCAGGAGGAGGCTTTGTCTGTCCTAATGTACCAGGGGGGCTGTTAGGCCTGGATTAAAATTGTGTATTCTCATTCTCTTAACTTTGTCTGGCCTCTCTTTCAGATCAGCCTGATTGATAAGGCTTTGATCACAGTTTCTTGTGATGCTTTAACCCATGAAGCTGGAGACACGATGGGTGCCACTCTGGGGCAGGTTCAGCCCTGGTAGTTTGCAGCCAGATTAATTTTGTTGCCATTCAATTCACACCATTCCCAGTGGTGTCCCAGGAACCAGATGAGAAGGGATGTTGTGGTGTCCTTTCAAGCCCCCCCTATTGAAATAAATCCTAAGCATGCACCTAAAGCAGAGCAGCTCACAGCAGATTTTATAGAGATTTAGGGSATGACGTGTGCTCTCTGGGATCCCATCAGCTCAGCTTTCACTGGATATGCCCAGGGGCTCTTGACCTYRGCTCCTTTWTGACTWGGGGCAGAAAYACAAGATGCAGTACCTCCCAAAAGCCACCAATTAATTAATTAATGGCTCAGTAAACTGTGCAGCTCTGCAACTCTCCATCTTCTTTTCACATGAGTAAGGATATCACTGACAATCATGACATTRAAATAACCAATGTCAGGTATTATTCTGCTGGACTGAAGGAGGTAATTCACCTTTCCAAGCTGGCTGCTGACCCCTWTGAGTATCTCCCACTCAGATATGGTCAAGTCCTCTTTCTGTGTTTTCTTGACAGCTGGAAAATGGAAGAATTGCTTTCCTTCCACAAGCTGAGGTGGTGTGGAGCCRAACAAGACAGACACAGCACACTGAAACCCATTTCTTGCAAATTATTAAAGCAGGTTTCTCTCACCTTGCTTTTGTCCCTGCTGACTGACTCTTTCTATGCTGTGGGTTTCAATCATGTTTTGCCATGTCTTGGTAAACAGATCTCGTCTCCAGTTCTGCCTCCCCTCTTTTACAGCTGTGGGTTAGAAGGTGTTAATTCAGGATTCCTTCAAGTTTTGTTCAACCAAGGAGATTGTAAAACAAGTATGAAACATTTTTTATGTGTCCAGAGTTCAGCAAACCTTCATCAGAGATGAATTTAACCAAGTTCAGAGATGAATTTAACCAGTTTAAACAAAGCCCATCTCTTTATCCAGGCTCAGGTCCAACCCAGAGGCATCCCCATCATTGAAGATGCAATAAATACAAAGGGTCTGGCATTCACCTCGAGACCTGGTACTTTCTATTAAGGTTGGATTTCAGGAAATAACTCTGGAGATCACTTCTTGCCCTCAGTAATTCCCTCTGCTTGTTRCAGGGTTTTGTGTTTGGGTGACAAAGGATTAAGGACAACTTGAAACACTTGAAAAGTCAGAAGTGCCTCAGGCACCACTTTTCCCCTCCAAATAATCCATCATTCCTGCTGTGATTTCAGGAAAGTGATATAGTAACCTGTCTCCTTAGAASAAAGGATGGCCCACTGCTGTCTTTATATTCTGTTGAATTATAACACTTTCCTTTTTCATCTGGCCTTTCATCACAGACCTAAGTGTTTTTTATTTTTTTTTCTGTGTAGACAACTGTGCTGGTTTCTCATTCATTATCCACACAGGGATGGCCACACTGATCGCATGTGCAATCCTTCCTCTCCTCTCCCATAGGACTTTCTGGGGAGGGAATTTTCTAATTTGGAACAGATTCTCAATTCCTTACTAGAACCTTATCAACAAATGTGTCTGATCTCAGCASAGAAAGGAAAATGCAAAAATGCTGCCTTCCCCCTCGTTTTCAGCCACCCACACCATATTATCTTGTGTAGTGGACTTGGGTGTCAGACATGAGAGGCCACYTCTTCTGGTCCTTCACTTTGCATGATTTTTGCAAAAAATCAGTCAAAATCTAGGTCTGGGTGCAATTTCAGTGCATTTAATGTTGTTTATACTGTGCAAGGGTAAGTTTCTGATTCCCACATTCTGAGAACTCATTGAAAAATATTATCAGCAGTGTACAGTAAGATTGTATGGGTAATTAATTAAAGATTTGATATCAATGTGCCCTTCTCTTTGGTCAAGCAATGATTGAATTTCTGCTCGTGCATGACCATATGGGAACACAGATTATTTGTGACACTTTCAGAACTTTCAGAGCTGTTCATCTATTTCCTAGCTTTTTTAATCAACCCTGTCAATAAATAGRCCTTATGAGGTCACCACTCCTAAATTTTATTTATTGGAGGGACAGCCATCAGTAAAAGAGTGTGGTTTTAAACTTCTCAGATTAAATTGCTCAACAGTAGAAAATTGGCATGGATTGCACTTCACCCAACTCATAAATGCATTTCCCTCCACAGGGGCTGGTTGCCATCAGCTCTGATGCTGCTCATGACCTATTTTGGATGAGATAAATTTTTTTCTTCCTTAGGCTACAGAGGGAATCCAAAAACTTCGTTGTTTCACAATTTTGTTCCTTCACAGCTGAAGGAACCTTTGTTCTTCACTTCTCAGCTTAGAGGATGACAGAGTCCATGCCTTCAGCCTGGAGCTCAAATCCTGATTTTCACTGCCTGGAGCAAAAAGAAGATTTTTGGACTTCCCAATGGGCTGGAGGGGCTTCTGTAGCAGCCAGTGGAATATCCTCAACCCTGGAACTTTCTGAAACCAAATATTTACAAACATGTGCAGAGAGATGGAGATTAAATACAACGAAGAGTTTTGCAGGAATAGGCCATGATCTTTTGAGTCAGCATCTTCACAAGCTGGATCAACCCTTCTTCTAATGCTGGCACTCAATTCTTTTGATTGAGCACAAAGACATTTTGTTCTCCTGTTGATACACAACATTCCAAAAACCTCTTCTGTTCCCTTCTCACTATCTTGTTCCCAGATGCTTATATAATGTATAGAATATATATTTTTAAAGATCATTTGATGTGCTACCATGTGTTTKCATCCCTAAAGATCTGCTGTAGAGTAGGTTAGTTTGTTTTGCACTATTTCGGGTATTTTCCTTACTCTTCAGCAAAAACTCTTGAGAGTTTTGTTTGTTCAACAGCTTTGTCATTAACTCTGGTATTTTATAAATCTCATGGTAAAGACTCACATATCATCTCTGGAGCTGTGTGTCTGTGCCATATTCTTTAATGCTTTCCTGCACCTGTTAGATTCTCATGAGAAAAATGAATTTTTTATAAGATACATTCTTCTGGTGGWTACAATAGGTTTCAGTTTGTGCAATGATCCTATCAATTTCTGTGCAGCTGTGAGTAAGAAATAGATGTAACTGAAGATGCACAAGATATTTGCAATGACGGCAGTAAAAATAAGAATTCTTTTTCAATTAAGAATATTTTTCAAGCAAAAAAWTTCTTGGCACTGTCCAACACTTCTGCTGTTTTTCCAAATAGACAAAGAAAACAAAATCCTATTGAAAATAGGATTTCCTATTGAAGGAAAGCTTAATTCAGGATTCATTTTCACACTTCATTTGCTGTGCTCCCTATGTTGTCCTCATCAAACACTGGGCAGGTACATTTCATGGGAAAACAAAAAGTCCCTTGTATTTGCAGTTTAGGTGATTTCCATTTTTAGATGGCTTTAAGGAACAAAAACGAGATCCTGCTGTTAAAATGTGTAATCCAGATCTCTGGCATTTCTGTGCTTTGGAGGGTAAAGATGCAGCCACCAGACTGATGGAAGCTGCAGAGATTCTTTTCTGAGACTCCTGACTGCCCAAATGGATGCAGAGGAGAAAATCAGGGCAGGATTTGATTTTATTTTATTTAAGGTTTATTTATTACATCCCAGTGTACATTGTGCATCACAGCTCCCAAAGCTGTGAGTTCAGCTGCGTGGGGCAGCTTTGGAGCTGGAACCCCCCAGGTTTCTGTTCATCCCCAGAGCAGGAATATCTGCTGAGGTTTCTCTGCAAATGAGATTTGCTCCTGGCTCTCAGACAGCCCCTTCCCCCTCTCCCATGGGGACATCCCATCCATTCAGCTCCTGCAGATGCAGCTCGGGATCATTTTGCCATCTGAGCTGCTCAGATTTTTTTCTGGGAACAGGTGCCTTTTTCCAGCCCTTTCTGCCACTTCCATCCCAGGCAGGATGATGAGCAGAGAGGCACAGACCTGCTGAGACATCTTCTTCCCCGGGGACCAGAGGTTTGGGCACTCCTGATGATGCCTGATGATTTTTGCTTTTCCTTTTTACGCTTTCTGTACCCTCTATGCATTCCCCTGTACCCCTTAGCCCACGTGTTTGTAATTCCTGATATTCCAGCTCAGTTTAGGAGTTCTGCTGGGCAGAGACCAAACATCCTGAGGAAGGGCTCAGTGTGCCCTGTGCTATCTTAAACCCGAGCTCAGCCTTGGGTGAAGCCTTCTGTCCAGAACATCTTGTGTAAACTGAGCTCTGACCTCATCCAGGATTCATTAGAATAGGGGGACATCACTGCATTTGTGAAGTTTCTTATTGGGGAATCCTAGATAGAAATGCTAATTCCTGAAACCTATAAAACTTGTACCCGTGCTGTACACGGGTGTGCATTCTGCCATCAAGTTGTGCACCTGGGATCCCAAATACTGAAGTAAAACCCTTTTTATCCCCTTTAACCGTTTCTGTGTCATTATTAAAAACTGCCCTTTCAAGGCAACAGTTTTTCTGGAAGGAAAAGCAAAAATCATCAGGCATCATTGAGACCCTCCAGGTGTGGAGCACACGGTCCCAACTCACACATTTCATCTTCAGTGGCCTTGGTCTCATCTCCCTGAAGAAATATAGATATTCTCAAAAGAGAGGGGATTCCTCCTGTGCACTTGGGCCAGTATTAATCAGTCAGTAGATGCAGATTTTCAGAATAGTTACACAGACAAGCTAACCACAGCATTTTGCCYCATTCAGGGATGTGAATTCTCTCCTCTTTCCTCCTTTTTGTCACCATCCTTTACTGTCTCCTCTCCTCAGTCCCTTAAACTTACTCAAAGACCATTTAAAATCATTTCAGAGGGCCATGAAACGAATTTCCTCCTGCAGCAGATTTGAGGATCTTTAGCAATGACATCAGAGGCCATCTGGAAAGGCCAGCAGCAGCCACATATCATCCCAGAACACACACAAACACCCAACACCTCCTTCCCACGTGGAAAAACCCAATCAGGTCCTCCTGGCTCAATGGAGTTGTAAATGTCCTTTAAATCTGTCACTTTAATGTCCTCYTTGGAAGATGCAGAACGAGGGGGTAGTTTTTTTGTGGTTTTTATTTTTTTCCTTATGACTCTTTATGTTATAAACCAGAGGAATTCCAAGTACTCCATGGATTAGTTACAGGAGTTCTTTGAAAATATTGTCTTCTGGCAGGAGCAGCAATAAAGTTTTGAACTATATTTCCTTCTGACATTCAGAAGAAGGCTGAGAGAAGCTGAGAAAAGATAAATCTTTCATGGCAGTAGACTACCAGAGTCAGGCATGCTCTGTAGGGAAAACTTCAGCCTCTCAAAGCACTTGTAAGAAAGGTGTAAAAATCAGATTTTCCATTCTAGGACAACACTTCATGCTGGGAGGACAGGACTACAGTGCCTGCTGCCTGACTACAGTGCCTGCTGCCTGTGGAATATTACCAAATCTGTAAAAAAAAAAAAAAAAGTTCCTGCACAACTGTAGAATGGTTAGCCATCCTCACAATCACATAATACTTCTCCAAAATTATGCCAGCAAAACCAGGGGTTTTTACTGTCAAACACAGTATTGGTGTAACCCAGAGCATCAGGATTTTAATCACCTTTCCTGACCTTATTATGCTGAGTTAAACAGAAAATTGCATACAATGAGGGGAGCAACACAATGGGACAACAGCAAAAATAACACATGGAACAAGCAGCAAGCACAACATGGAAATCATCAAATAAAAATGGGAAAACCATTAAAATGGGTATTTTGATGTTGACAACTTCAGACAAGCTTTCTTTTCAGTTCAATTGTTGCTTCYACACATAAGGAAGTTGCAATACATTAATTTTTGTATTTTTTCATATGTTTTGCACTTTAATACTTTTTCCCCCACTTGATTTTTTTTTCAGTCCAGGCTTTTCTTTCTTTTTTTCCTTTAATTTCTTTTCCCTCAACAGTTCATTTTAGCACAGTGACATGCTTGACTGGTGTACCTGGCAGACATGAAACATTCCARTTCTGTATTTATTAAAGCAATAGATTAACTGGTTTCCCTGCTCAATAGTTTTGTTGGGTTTTTTTTTTTTCTTTTTCTTTAATTCTTGAGAATGCACTAAAAGACATAATGAGCTTTCACATTTAATTTTTTGTAGATTTGCCTTTTGTAAACTTTTTTGTAATTTCTCACTCATTTTCTTGGTTTGATCTGCAGTCAGCTCCATTGTCTTCTCTTCCAAGTCTTCCATAGCTGTCATATGATTTTTCTTATTCTTGCTTTTTTCTCAGATTTTGTTTTCTCATTCATCCTGAATTTGAGTTTCATTTTTGTTCTTACAAGCCCAGCAAAAGGTTTGGATCTAAAGAACCCTGAACACAATTTCCCCACCAGAAAAGCATGCTCGTGGTGTTTTCTGTACATGAATAATTCTTTGRTTTGATTCCTATTACTGTATTCATTTTTCTTAAAATAACTTTGCATCTCAGCCACTACCCCTTCCCTTCTGCATCCATTAGAATTGTATTTTTTGTGGGTTTTTTTTCTATTTTGCTGTGTTTTTTCCTCAATTATTGCAATTTTCTCTCCTTTTTTTTTTGCCTAAAAATACTCATTCTCTTTCTTTTGCCCCT